>NW_020854484.1:3229-5827 GCF_000972845.2 Larimichthys crocea | reverse complement strand
GAGAGAGAGAGAGAGAGAGAGCGCACATGGATCCAATTCACATAACACCAGCTCCATTTCTTTTACTGCACCACTGCATGAGAAGAGCCACGATGACCGACAGAGCCGAAATGAGAGCGTGAAAAGAAAAGAAAAAAACGGGCAATAAACAACCACCGCGGGCCTGGCTGTGTGCGAGGGGAGAGCAGCAGTGCACACACACAAACGCAGGAAGATCAATCTTTAAATAACCGAGGATGTGATGATGACACTCAGCAGCATCACAGCCGACGTGCATGAATTGCAAGCCCAATGCCTACTATGGTCCATGCCAAGTGAAACTGCCGCAGCGGGCTGTACATTTACTCAACGTTGGCATCAAGACAAATATTTCGTACTGTGAGCTTTCTCGCTTGCACAAATATGATTTTCCAGCATTCATCGACGATGATTCGTTTCTTGGCAGCATCAGTTCATTGGTGCAGTGTGAGCGGCATGAACGCTACCGCACCAAGCATCATACCTAACCGTGCCTGTGATGCCTGATTTCTTATTCAATCGGCATTTAACCGGATAGTATGACATTCCCATACCTTTCTGCCTGGTTGATGTCGCGTTGTCAAGTGAAGGGGTGGGCTCGGCTTTTTTCTATTTGTCGGTGATAACGAGCAAATCGTTGTTTTTCTTCGGTCCGTGCTGTCTGTTGTGTTTCCAGTCCCCTATATCCACGAGTTCCACGTTACTGGGATGGATCCCAGCGGGCAAATTGTGTTATCAATAACCGGGGACCCATGCAACGTGAGGCGCGCTGGGTTTTTTGGGGGAGGGAGCTGTCTCCTTCCCAGTGCTGAATTGACGTCACGGAAATGCGAGTCGCACCGAGAGGGGGCGCTACCGACATCCTCTGCAAACCATAAGCTGCAAACACACACACACACACACACACACACAGGGAATTTCAGTTTTCCATAATTTCTATCCCACCCCCTGAAAAAAAGTGTATCATCATGAGCGCATTTCATTCACTGATTTCTGTGTTTGATCACGAGCCAGCCAGCATCTGCATCCTCATCTACTGCTGCTGCCGATGTGTCCTTGAGCAAGACGCACTGACTCTTTGTCGGCTCCAGGGATGCTAGTGTGCAACTGACCATGCCTGCCTGGTGAGGAGGGAAAACAGTCTTACCTTCATCATAACCCCAAATCAGATGCTTGTTATAGGTTCATAATGTGGGCAGTAATCAGGTTTTTCGCCATGTAGGTGAGCATAACATAACAAACATGGTGGGAAAACAAGCATTGACAAGTCATATAAATAGAAAAATGAATAAGACATATTATAAATATATGTACAATGTCATGGTCATGGTTTACACAAAACATTTCACAAACTTAAGACATTTCACAAATGAATAAAATAAAATAAAACACTCAACAACACACATCAACACACAGTAATTTTATGTTGAATGCTCATTTTGACCCTGAAAAAACTGCTCTTTGCCCACCAATGGGCCAAAGTTCTCAGCATGTAGAAGAATTGAAATGCGCAAGATAGTCAAGTCAAGTCAAATTGGTTTTATTGTCATTTCAACCATATACACAGTGAAACCAGACCATGGCGCTACACAAAACATGAAACATGGAGCATTAAAATGCACAGCAAGGGCTACAGTGCAGTATGTTTACAAACAACAGAATAACAGACATTATTTAATAGATAATTTAATGATCAAGATCCTTTTAGGGGAAATCTTCACTCAAGTTTATTGATTTATTTATTTTCATATATAGGCCAGAAATACAACCACACACACACACAAAGGGATAGATGATGGAGTGATGGGCATATGTAGAAGTTAGTAGATTTGGCTTGCTCAAGGGCACCTTGGTTGTGCCCAGGAGGTGAACTGGCACCCTCAATACTTTGGTCCATGCTGGATGCTCAGGTTCCTTAACCAAGTCCCTACAGACTGAGCTACTGCCACTGGATGTGTGTGTACATGTGCTACATATGGATATATACAGTAGATATTGAAAGTATGAATAAAGTAGTATGATATTGTCAAGTGTTGTGGAGAAATTGCTGAAGTCAAAGGTCAATGGGGAGGTCAGGAGGGAAGAAAGTGTTCAGGAGCCTCTGATGTCTTATGCTGTAATGTTTATTGACGCTTGGCCAAGGAAAATTAGAGACACTCTCAAAGTTCATCAGAAGTGCCTGAGTCAGTCTCACATTCTGCCCAACTCATCCTGGTGGATAGACTTTAAACCCAAAGATAACACCACAAATACTATACACCCAGAATTAGTCAAAGAGAATGTTTTTACCCATGGAGGTGTTATTGTCAGCATATTCTAATCTGGAGACACTGTTGTCTGTTTATGCAGATTGGAACATCAGTGTCAAGCTATCTATTATGACTGTGAAGGCAGCAACAGGTCTCTTCGACCCTGGTCACCACAGTGTTGAGACAGACTGGCACCTACTGTTCTCAACCAAAGCCAAACAACTAATACTGCAGAGGACCTCAAGGCCCACATGTGACCTGTGTAACCTAAGGATAGAAAATTCCATAACATGAAGATAGTATTCAAAAGACAGCAATCTATATGAATAAT
>NW_020854484.1:0-3219 GCF_000972845.2 Larimichthys crocea | reverse complement strand
ATCCAAATGATACTTCCTTAACCTGTCTCTCTTGTCCTTGTACTACTGATTTATAATTATCTCTCCCTGCCAGCCTCAGTAAACACATGCCAAATAAGGGAAGTGGACGAGACATACAAAAGACAGAAAACACACACTCTCTATATGAGCTAAAACATCTGCACCCCAGTATAATCCTAATTTTTATAACATGTGAAAACAATAAGTTTATACAAGTTAAATAAACAGTTGGTGCTTGTGTGGCTCGGTGTGGGTGCAGTGTCGCTCCGTGTCCTGAAGGGGGCAGCACCCCGGCCCTGTAGCTGAGCTCCGCGCTGTTTGTCCTCTCCGGCTCGCCGTCAGTCACACACGGCGGGACAGACTTGAAGTGAGGAACTGAAAAAAGTGTCACAACAACGTAGCATGCGGCTTTATCCTGTTGTTTGGAGACGCGGGATGTGTTAATTAACTTCACTACTTACACGGTAAGCATTTTAAAACGTGGAGCGGCTCGTGGATATCAGAGCAGTTAGTTAGCTCGAGCTAGCTGGCTAACTTTAACCGTTAGCTAATCAGCTGTTTACACATGTTTGGCGTTTATAATCAGCTGTTGACGAGTAAACACGACTGCTAAGATTACCTGAATGACCCACGGTGTGTTCGCAGAGTTTCACCGGGTTGAAGATGTGCTCTCTGGCGCTGTTTCCTCCTCCGCTGCCCTCCGGACAGACCACTCTGTGCGAGTCCAACAACGAGCTGCTGTCCAGGACCAGGACCAGCACCGAGGACCTGCATAAACAGGTCTGTGTCCACTATTGAACAGCTTTATGATGTGACTATTGGTCTGATCATGTTTATATGCTGATTTAACTCTTTTGTGGATGTGGGCAGAAGTCCAACATAAACATCGAAACAGGAGACATTCATTGTTAAATCTGTCTGTTTGTGTGTCTATAATTCAGGAGTCCAGTCCTCTGAGTTTGTATTTCCCCCGAGAGTCTCTGAAGCTCCACAGCCGCACAGAAAGCAGCAGCAAGGCGGCTTTCCTGGACCACTCTGAGACTCTGTGGATGAGGAGTGCAGCAGCGTGGTGGGTTACACAAACACACAGATAACAATGGGGGACACACATTTTTGTTGAGTTAGGTCTGACAGCTGTTTTTAACTAAACTGATCTCAGTTTTTCTCTATCCCGTCAAGTTTTTGAACTATAGGATCCCCATTTTCTTAAAAAATATGAAATATGAAAATACTGTACTTAACAGATACGTGCTTGTTTTCACTAAACCAAAGTAACAGTCTGTGCAATCATCTTTTTGCTCTCGCCAAACCATGGGGATACCAAATGCCAACTTTTCACATGTTCCTTTGGTCCACATCCATAAACTCTCAACACACTGCTTGCAAACTTTGTGAGGGGCCCATGTCTTGTCTTGATCACAGAGTTTTACTTTAAAATATGCAAAATATGCTTGTTTGACAAATGCACTGATGTTTGTCCTCTGACTTGGAATGGTGAAACTAGCACAAATATAGCAAAAGTAGTCAGCGCTGTTTAGGCGTTTACGACGAGAGGTAGCAGGAGCAGACATGATCTGGAACAAAGCAAATGTATACCTATGGAAATCAAACACTAAGATGGAATAGTTACAAGCTTTGAAAACTACAAAAACAGCATCAAACCAAATAGAACAACGGTATGCCCATGGTGACAAGGTCAAGAAATAAGCCCGCACAAATCCTCTTCATTCTACTATGCTAGCTTTCTGTTTGCAGATATTGATAGTACTGACCTATTGGGAGCTGCACACACCTCTCACCGCACTGTCTCAATTGTGACTGAACAAACAAGTTACCGCGTAGCTGTAGATGAGGCCAATCGTAATCAGCTAGCAAGTCTTACTACAGCTAATGAGTGGAATTTAGCTTATCTGAGGGTAAGCTGTGGAGAAAAAACTTGACGTGCTAGAAAAAAACTGACTGCAATTTTGAAATCAGCATAAAGGTTTGTGGGTCAAGAAGGGTTACATCTGGGGTAACTGGATGAGGATGTTTCACTTCTCATCCAAGAAGCTTCTTCATTTCTGACTGACTGGTGGAGAGGTCTGAGTATTTAGCCGAGGCAGGATTCCACATGGTTCGTTAGTGCTCGTTGTTGGCTCACTCATCTATCCCTTTGTGTGTGTGTGGTTGTATTTCTGGCCTATATATGAAAATAAATAAATCAATAAACTTGAGTGAAGATTTCCCCTAAAAGGATCTTGATCATTAAATTATCTATTAAATAATGTCTGTTATTCTGTTGTTTGTAAACATACTGCACTGTAGCCCTTGCTGTGCATTTTAATGCTCCATGTTTCATGTTTTGTGTAGCGCCATGGTCTGGTTTCACTGTGTATATGGTTGAAATGACAATAAAACCAATTTGACTTGACTGAGGCGAAACATGTTTAAGGATCTAGAGCCAGATTGAACCCTTCTTGAACAACACCTGAGCAATAATGGAACATGAAGACATTACACAGCAGGTGAGAGAAAAGCCAGTAGACACTTGGGTCTACAGGAACAGCGTCACATAGTGTTTGAGCCACCACTTCAAAGGCACGATCACCTTTAGTTCTCAGTTGTGTTCGAGGGACAACCAGTAAGCCCTGGTCAGAACTTCTAAGAGACTTACTTGTGTTGTAAGGATGGAGCATATCAGAGATGTATTCTGATGCCTGACCGCGCAGAGCTCTATATGTGACGACAAGAACCTTAAAATGAATCCTGAACTTGATGGGAAGCCAGTGTAAAGCAGATAATATGGGAGTGATGTGAGTTGTTCTCTTGCCGCAGCGTTCTGGACAAGTGATCACGAGAGTTCACATCACATTTTTCTGTCGGTCTTATCACTCACTTTTCTCTGTCCCGTTTCAGGCGGGATGGAGGATTCACAGGGCTTCTCAATGAAATTACCAACTCGCATGCAGAGGGTATGTACGGCACAGAAATCTTCAGTTAAACTCATACATATTCCTACATATCCACTGATGTGTGTGTGTGTGTGTTTATGAGCTCTCCTGTATCTTGTGCTCTTGTAGTGCCTCCGTGGCTGTCAGTGAGCTCTGGTTGTATCCTGGCGTTGCTCCGAAAGGTCTCCTCCTTTCACGGCTCTCTGTTTCCTCACCTCACAGTAAGTTGTGCTGATTGCTGATTTAAAATATGCTGTCGACTTTGTTTGTAAAAAACCCCTTGTCG
>NW_020854483.1:0-2206 GCF_000972845.2 Larimichthys crocea | reverse complement strand
GGTAGTACGGTCTGACAATTTGTCGACCAGACCTGGTGACCGGCCCTTGTTCCATTGATGGGACCCCTGGTGGGGCCCCTGGTGGGATGGCCTCCTCCGTGGGCGGTTGGGTGGGTTGATCTTGTGTAGGAGTGTGCTCTGTGGGACAGCGTCTGAGGTGGCGACGATTTCGTCTCAGAACGCCTCCAGATTCCAACTCCACCTCATATGATCTGTGGCTCACCTGTTGAACCACCTTCGCGTGTCTCCAGTCCTTGTGTGTGTCACAGGGCTGTACTCTCACACTGTCCCCACTTGTGAGACTGTCCATGTCTTTTGCTGTGCGGTTGTATTATTTTTCGTGTCTTTCTCTGTTGTTCTTTCATCCCGGTGCCTTGTCATTGTGTGTAGCCTCTGGTTCAAGTAGGGTATGTCGGACTTGTGGGCAGCAGGGTCCTGGTCCTCCTTGGCTCAGGAGCCTCTGAGCAGGGCTAGTGTTGAGGAGACAGCTGGCTTGTGTATTCCGATTGGTCGGCAAGCATGGGCTAAGTAGGGGGTGGCCTGTCTTCTGCTGGCAGGGCCTTCAACATTAAGCGTTTGGTTGCAGTCTTTAGCTGCGGCGATTCTTCTTCTCGCTTCCCATTGCTTTGTGGGTAAGCGCTGGTGACGACGTTCTGTGTTCAAAACCCCACTTCTGGCTGAAGCGCTGGAACTCTAGGGATGCATATTGGGGTCCATTATCAGAGATAACAGTGTCTGGTATCCCCTGTCGGGCAAAATGAGCCTTTAGTTTTCTGATCACAGTATTACTCTTAGTGTCAGGCAAGTAATCTACTTCCCAAAAGTTTGAATAGTAATCCACTGTTACTAGATAGTCTTTATTGTGAAAGGAGAAGAGATCTGTTCCTACCTTGGCCCATGGTCTGCTGGCCATGTCGTGTGGGTGTAGTGTCTCTTTCTGTTGTTTTGGGTCCACTGACCTACATATGTCGCATTTGGAGATGAAGGTCTTGATCTCCTCATTCATCCCCAGCCAATACAGACACTCTCTTGCTCTCCTCAAACACCCCTCCACTCCCAGGTGAGAGGAGTGAATTCTGTGAGTCATGTCCGCCTGCGAGGGCCTCCGGTAGTCACTCTGCTTTGGTCCGACCATCGGAAGGCACTCTGCCAATCCTGGAACGCTGCGTTCATCTTGGACCTTGTGGTCGGTGCCCTTCAGTGTCGCTAGGTAAGAGTAGTCGCTTTTTTTCATAGGAACCATCCCTGTAGTATTCTGTTGCGGCTAGACAAAAGTATTCTGTTCGCTACACATCTACTGCCGGCTTTGTGTCGCGGCCTTTGGTCCGCACGCCTGATGGCACTCAGCCGCTCTGCTGAAATATGGGAGAGTAGCTGAACCATGTTCACAGTCTCTATGTCTGTCTCACATCTCTCGCTTTGTGTGGGGGCTCTCTGGTAAAGTAGGTGGTCTACTGATTGGTGTCGGCGCAAGAAGCATATCCCTAGCCTGGCGCTATGTGCAGCATTGATATCGTAGCTGCTGCAAGGCCGGCCTGAGTAGGGCATTCTTTTGGGCAATCTTTTAAGGTGGCACAAGTAGATGGTTTTCGGTGGATATTTTCAAGAGGTTTGTGTGATCACTATTGACTGTGCCTCCACTGCCAGTAAGGAGTAGGTTGATGGAATATTTTCGGCATGCCAAAGACACTATGGCTAACAATTCTTTTTTTCTAGGTGGGCATAGGGCCCTTTTCAGTTTGATGTGAGTGGGCCCTGGCTGCCAAATGGGGCAATTGGTTAGGGCCTCTCTGAGTAGAGGGTGCGGCCCGACCAATCGCTGTGATGCTGACGGCATCACATCAACTGAAAAGGGCTGATTGGCCGGACAAATAGCAAAAAGAATGTTTAGCCTAGTGTTTGGGAGAACATGGAAAAATTCCATCAGTATAACTTACTAGCCGGGAGGTCACAGGTACAAAGTGACCACAAACCTCTTGAAAATATCCACCGAAAACCACTACTTAGTGCACCTAAAAGATTGCAAAGAATGCTACTCAGGCTGCAGCAGTACGATATCAATGTGACATACGTGCCAGGTAGGGATATGCTTCTTGCGGACACCCTCAGTAGAGCCTACTTACCAGAGAGCACCAAAGGAGAGTGTGAGACAGACATAGAGACTGTGAACATGGTCAGCTACCTCCCTATTTCAGCAGAGAGGCTG
>NW_020854482.1:0-608 GCF_000972845.2 Larimichthys crocea | reverse complement strand
CTGGTCTTTTTGGCAAAATCAGGAGATGAACTGTGATCTTAAATGAACTTTACCTGATTATCTGTAAATACAGTTTACATACTTGCAGAATTGTGGTCCAGTGGTCCTTGCAGCCTGTCATCAATGAATCAATGAACATTAAAATTAAAACAATCTTTGGCTTCATCTTTAAAAACATAATCTACAGACATTATTTGTTCTTTGAATGAGCACATTAAACAGCAATAACTAAACTTAGCCTGAAACCTGTTGTAGCTCCTCCCTCACTACATATCCTGTTGAAGCTCATAGCCAGGTCTGTTCTGAGTAAACAGCCTTGATTGTTGGTCAAATGACCCACCATAGTATCTGTCTGTGAGTGTAGCCTTTTGCATGTAGTTTCTCTTGTTCTAATGATAGATAAGCAGAAAACCTTTTCACAGAGTGTTGTAAGACTGGAAATCAATCTTTTAGCTCAAAATTGAGCTCAAAATAGCCTGCTGAAACCTCTTGACATCTATCTTGACAGTGCATGTCAGTATGAGTAGCTGTTGCATGTGGTTTCGCTTGTTCTCATGGTAGACATGGGGAATGCCACAATGCCAGTAGCTATCTGCTAACATTGAACA
>NW_020854481.1:0-683 GCF_000972845.2 Larimichthys crocea | reverse complement strand
AAGATATGTGCTAGTGTTCTGGTATTAAATTTGACCATTTAAAACAAGTGGAACGCATCCTGACAGCTTTGAATATTACTGTGAGATACTGTTCCCCCTCTGTTCGATATGAAAGGAGGCTCAAGCCCTACAACTATTCCGTAGCATTTGTATTTTGACGCGAGCCGTTGCTAAACCGCGTAAATCTCAACAGAGCAGATCGCACCAGACAGGAAATCCGACACAGAATCAACGTAATAACTAAACAAAATGACTAATTGTTAAAGTGGAACAACACACAATAATTTATGACACAACAGATGCTTTTTATAATCTCGTCCACGTCGAGAAGCAAAGGAAGCTGTTGGTTGCTGTTGTTTCCTTTATAAACAGTTTATCGCGGGGTCTCGCGTACGTTCAGAATTCTCGCATGATCTTGTGTGAATGCGGCTGGCTCGCTTACACTGCCGTCATGCTGCTGGTGTGGTGTTCATGTTCTTGGAATCACCTGCACAGACACTGGATGGTGTACGCCAGCTCGGGACACATGAAATGTTTTGAGTGTGGAGATGTGGGACACATAACCACGACCGGTGCCGCAGGCCCTTCGTTGTAGCAGAGTAAAATAGTGGTGAGGATGAGAGAGAGGAACCGAGTCAGCTGGAGAAGCAACAAGTTCAAATTAGAGTTGTCACGATACCAAA
>NW_020854480.1:0-669 GCF_000972845.2 Larimichthys crocea | reverse complement strand
CACTTACGTAACATTGCTAAAATCAAACGCATTGTCTCTCAGGCGGATGCAGAAACACTAGTCCACGCATTTGTTACTTCAAGGCTGGACTATTGTAACTCTTTGTTATCAGGCTGCTCTAATAAGTCTCTTTAATAAGACTTTGCAGTTAATTCAGAATGCTGCTGCACGTGTTCTGACAGGAACCAAGATCAGAGATCACATCTCTCCCATTTTGGCTTCCTTGCATTGGCTACCTATTAAAATTAGAACAGAATATAAAATTCTTCTCCTTACTTACAAAGCTCTTCATGGTCAGGCACCATCTTATCTAAAAGAGCTCATAATACCTTACTACCCCTCTAGAACACTGCGCTCTCAGGACGCTGGGTTCCTTGTGGTTCCTATAGTTTCCAAAAGTAGATTGGGAGCCTGATAACTGAAAGCTCTGGCTCCCAATCTACTTTTCTTCTGTGGAACAAACTACCATTCTGGGTTTGGGAGGCAGACACGGTCAACACCTTTAATAGTAGACTTTTATAACTTTTTAATAAAGCCTATAGTTAGGGCTGGCTCAGGTCATCCCTTAGTTATGCTGCCATAGGATTAGACTGCCGGGGGACTCCACCCCCACCCAGGGTTATGCCTAGCCAGGCACGGTATTAGTTGAAGATGCAGTCACATCTCCCT
>NW_020854479.1:0-627 GCF_000972845.2 Larimichthys crocea | reverse complement strand
TTACCTCGCTGGTCGTTGTCGCTGTCTCCATCACTGCCGAACAATTCATCCATGTCCGCCATTTCTTCCAAACTGTAGTAAAAAAAAAAAACGTGACCCGCAGGAAATAGTCGCCGAAAGGTTTTTGTTTCCGAGGTCAAGCTGAAGCGGACACGCTGCTGTGTAGTGACCGCTGACAGGCACCGGGAGGCGGTGTACACCACGGTGAAGTCAGGCTCCGGAGCTCTGGTTCCCTCAACATGAAACGTGTTTCTCATTGCGATGTATTTGACTTTTTAATGCAAAAATAATTATGGTTCAAGTTGGAAACTTAACTGGTTTCTTCAAAATATTACAATTTTAATGCAACTTTGAGTAAATTACTTTGAAAAGTAATTCAGTTAAGTTATTTATCACTTTATCAAGTTTGATCACATTACTTATTGCTCTTTCTAGAAAGTTTTTGTAGATTATTACCCTTCCCATCAATGATTTCTATGCATATAGCAGGCATAAGTTGAAGCTATGTGTATGTCAGGTTCACACAAAAAAAGCTGTTCCAGTGTGCTCAAATTGTCCTTTTGTTGTTGTTTTTGTTTTCATCCAAACCAGGTCATTTAATGAACCAGTAATCTGACTTTTTAATGC
>NW_020854478.1:0-506 GCF_000972845.2 Larimichthys crocea | reverse complement strand
ACACAAACACATGTACACAAACACATGTACACAGACATAAACACATGTACACAAACACATGTACACAAACATGTACGCAAACACATGTACGCAAACACATGTACACAAACACATGTACACAAACATCTGTACACAAACACGTGTACACAAACACATGTACACAAACACATGTACACGAACACATGTACACAAACATAAACACATGTACACAAACACATGTACACAGACACATGTACACAAACATAAACACATGTACACAAACACGTGTACACAAACATAAACACATGTACACAAACATATGTACACAAACATCTGTGCACAAACACATGTACACAAACACATGTACACAAACATAAACATATGTACACAACAGCAGTCCATAATGACTAACAACATAGGAAGCAAAAAATATCAAAATGAGGTGCTGATTACCATTAAAGTCTGCAGGGATGTCACAGAGACTACGTCCAGGTTTTAGACAGTCTCTGAGACTACGTCCAGGTTTT
>NW_020854477.1:0-20174 GCF_000972845.2 Larimichthys crocea | reverse complement strand
TCTCAGTCTCTGAGTGACATTCTAAGCAGTAACTGCTCCCCTCATTACAGTTGGTCCTGGTTGCTTAGCAACCTCAACCTGTCTGTGTAAAATGGCAGACAGAGACAGCAGAGCGTTAACGCAAGTTGTAAAGACATGCTATTTGCAAACATTAGCGACCAATGCTAAAATTAGTGCTAATTAAATTAGCCACTAGGAATTAAATACATGTTGATTATTACTAACATGCTAATGCTAACATGCTAATGAGAACATGCTAATACTAACTGCTAGCGCATTAACGTTAACATGCTAATGCCAACATAGCCACTAGGAATTAAATACATGTTGATTACTAACATGCTAATGTCAACATGCTAATGTTAGTTGCTAACACGTCAGCGCATCAGCAATAACATGCTAATGCTAACATGCTCATGTTAATTCTAACAGGTGCAGATCAGCTGCTGCTGATTAGGTCCTGGTTGCTTGGCAACCTCAGCCTGCTTGAAGGAGGAGAGGGAGGAGGGGCCAGCAGGCAGAAGCCGAGTGCCAGCCATTTTAGTAGTTCTTGGCACTTAATTACAACTTGTCTGTGTAAAATGGCAGACAGAGACAGCAGAGCAGCTAGCGCGTTAGCGCTAGCTGTAAAGACATGCTATTTGCTAACATTAGCGACCAATGCTAAAATTACTACTAATTAACATTACTCACTAGGAATTAAATACATGTTGATTACTAACATGCTAATGTCAACATGCTAATGTTAGTTGCTAACGCGTCAGCGCATCAGCAATAACATGCTAATGTTAACATGCTCATGTTAATTGTAACAGGTGCAGATCAGCTGCTGCTGATTAGGTCCTGGTTGCTTGGCAACCTCAGCCTGCTTGAAGGAGGAGAGGGAGGACGGGCCAGCAGGCAGAAGCTGAGCAGCAGCCATTTTAGTAGTTCTTGGCACTTAATTACAACTTGTCTGTGTAAAATGGCAGACAGAGACAGCAGAGCATCTAGCGCGTTAGCGCTAGCTGTAAAGACATGCTATTTGCTAACATTAGCGACCAATGCTAAAATTACTACTAATTAACATTAGTCACTAGGAATTAAATACATGTTAATTGCTAACATGCTAATGGGAACATGCTAATGTTAATTCTAAGTAACATTAGCCACTAGGAATAACTGCTAGCGCATCAGCGTTAACATGCTAATGCTAACATGCTAATGCTAACATGCTAATGGTAACTGCTAGCGCATCAGCGTTAACATGCTAATGTTAACATGCTCATGCTAACATGCCAATGCTAAAATTTAACTAAGAATTAAATACATGCTAATTGTTGACATGTTAATGCTAACATGTTATGTTTAACATGCTAATGGTAATTGTTGACATGGTAATGCGAACTGTTATTGTTAACATGCTAATGGGAATTGAGTGAGCGTATCTGTAAATTGCTATTAATATTGCTATTGTTAATATTGCTAACATGTTAATGGTAATAGTAACATGTTAACTGATAACATGCTAACGATAATTGCTAGCGCGTCAGCACTAGCAATTTAACGTTAGCCATATAAAATTAGATACATGGTTTTAACTGTTAATGTTTACATTAGAATGCGAATGGTATGTCAGCGCATCTGCGTTAACATGCTAATGTTAATTGCTAGCGCGTCAGTGCATCAGCTCTACATGGCAATGCTAACATGCTTATGGTAACATACCAATGGTAACATGCTAATGCTAATTGCTAATGTTAACAGGTTAATTGCTAACATGCTAATGTGTTAGCCACTAATATATGCCTGTAATTGCTAACAGGGTAATGCAACATGCGCTGATGCGCTACAGTTAGCATTAGAGAGAGACAGCAACAGACAGAAACAGGAAAATCCTCTCCTCTTGGAGAGGACAGACAAGACCTGCCTGTCTATGCTCTTTGTATGTCACACCAAAGCTGCTCGCGCATTTTCATGGCCTGATTTGAACATTTAATAACTTCGATTGGAGGACAGTCACAGGAGGAAATCCGATTGGATGTTTTGTTTTGGCTCCATGTATACACTGTGCCCAACGAGTACTCCCCCTTTTCATTCCCGCTATTCATCTGAGGTAGAAGGACGTTATTTTTTTATCTGTGATTTAGTTGCTAGCTGCTACTTTTATAATTGTGGCTTATAATGTTAGCACTATGTAAAATTATATATATAGTATAGTATATATAGGTACAAGGGCTCTAGTTAACACACACCACCAAATTCATTTTTTGTGCATCAAAAAAACTCACTAGCCAGCTTGGAAGTGATAAATGAGGCCTTTTACCCCATCTATTGCACAGACGCATGAGCAACGGTTTCAATGGGAACCTGCAGAGGCTCTCAGTCGCAGCGCTCATAAGTCCACAGACATACATGTAATGTATATAGTCTATAACTAAGCGCCGAAGAACGGATCTGTCTTCTGCCCGCGTCAATTTTACACCGCTACAGCAGCGTAACGAGCCATACGTATTCACGTGAGTCACGTGAGAATCCCGAACGTATGCGAGGACTTCACGCGGTTTAGCAAACGGGTTTCCTCTCCTTGGAAAATCCACCGGGACTGTCCGCAGGCGCGTTGCATGAGAGACTTCAAAGTTGTTAGCCGCCAGACTTTGGTTTTGTCTTCTTGCTTTTCTTTTTGGGGCCATTCATGTGTATGTTCTTCTAAAACCATGCTTCTACATGTGTAAATATGCCCGCGTAGTTAATTAGTTGCGCTTTTTGCCTGTTTTTTTTAACGACCGCAGTGTGTTTCATTTTTTGTAATTATTTTAAATTGGATTATACATTCCTAAACTTTGGTTGTAATTTAATTTCATCATCCGCTTTAAATTAATAAATATCAAATGAATTCAGTGGCCTCAAAATCTGTCTTTTTTTGCATGGTGAAAAATTAGGTGGCAAGTGGAAACCTCTGATTGGCTGGTAACTTCAGAAACTTACCAGCCACATTGGCTAGTGATTAAAAAAGTTAATTTAGAGCCTGTATAGTACAATCTACAAGAGTTTTGGTGTGTGTGATTGATTCATGAACACAACATAAACCCATAAAATATGAATAAATATGAAACATAAATAGCCAGTCTATTGAATGTGTAATGTATGTTGTGTGTGTTTTGAGAGAAACAGCTAATGAATTGAGTGGGAGAGTGGTGTGTGTGTGGTGATGGGTCCCCTTTGTCTCCATTTTTCTGCTATTTCTTGCTCCCTCAGCCAAGGCTGCAGAATAAAAAATACTAATGCAATCAATCTAACATCAATCTAACCTGGTTTATAATGGGTAATAAATAACTATATAATTAAATAAACAATGGTAAAATTAATAACAATATATTTCTGTCTTTCTCTCAGTAGATAAAAAAAAAAAAAAAAAGGCAACCATTAGGATTACAGTTGGCAATTGCAGTAAGTACCAGTCTCGGCTTCTAGAAAAGGTCACTATTATTGTATAGAACTGCTGTGGTGTATGTGGACTTCATGTTAGCTTCTGCTAATTTTTAGATTGGTTTCAATATGTTTGTTTTCTTTCTCTCAGTGGATTCAAGCTTCCAAAGGGTGGTTGTGGTTTACCACCTGTGCCGATCACAGTCAGTATCAGTCGCAGTCTGGAAGGTCACTAGTAAGCTTAGTGTACAATGTTGCCTGACTAACACTCCTTACTTGTGGGTGTTGTAAAACAATGAAAGGCTACTGCTGTTATGGACTTCTTGTTTATATTGTTTCAATATGTTTGTTTCTTTCTTTCTCGCAGTGGAATCAAGCCTTCAGGGGTGGTTATAGCCACCCCTGGCCAATGCCCGATAACAGTAAAGTATCAGTCTCAGCTACTGGAAGGCTCACGAGTAAAGAGCTTAGTGTACAATGTTGGCTGATTAACACTCTTACTAGTGGGGTTTGGTGTAAAACTAGGCTACGGCGGTATAATGGACTTCTTGTTATAATTGTTTCAATATGTTTTGTTTCTTTCTACTCAGTGCTCAAGCTTTAAGCAGAAACGGTGGTTATAAACCACCCCTGACGTGTCGATAACAGTAAGTTATCAGATACTCATCAGCCTACTGGAAGGCTCACTATAGAGCTGAGTGTACAATTTGGCCTGAACTAACAACTCTTACTGTGGGTGGGTAAAACATGAAGGCTACTGCGTATTATATGGATTCTTGTGAATATTGTTCAATATGTTTTGTTTGTTTCTTTCTCTCAGTGGATCAAGCTTCAGGGGGTGGTTATAACCACCCTACCGATGCGATAACAGTAAGTATTTAGTCCCACAACTACTGGAAGGCTCACTCGTAGAGCTTAGTGTACAATGTTGGCCTGATGAACAACTCTTACTGTGGGTGTGTAAAACAATGAAGCTATACTGCGGTATATGGACTTCTTGTTTATTATTGTTTCAATATGTTTATTTCTTCTCTCAGTGGATCAAGCTTCAAGGCAGCTTGCCCGCGGAACCTGCCGCCCTATCAGATGTGCAGTGGGGCAAAAACAGTAAGTAATCAGTCTCAGTGTTTAAGTTACTGTCATGAGCCAGCTTTTTAGTTAACTTTTTTTTTCATCAACTGAAAGTAATTGTTTTCTCGTTGTCTTCCCATAGTCAGAGTCGGATAATGGGGGACAGCTATGTCCGACCGTGGGGCCCCAGAGAGCTGCAGAGACGACCGGAAGGACTTTGGGCCTTAATGATGACGTCTCCATTTGCTGGTTGGCTGGGGTGGACGGCGTTGGAGACGTCTTAAGTCCCTTTTTTTTCCAAAACTGCCTGGCGAGGAAGCAGCACGGATGTCCTCCTCATCCACGTGGCGGAAACGACCTGGGGGAGACCACCAGTGCTAACCATCGTCAAACCCCCGGATGAAAGGAGGACCTGCCCAGGCTTCACCACGCACCTCACATGAAATGATAATGTTTTCTTCATTGTGTCAGAGGTGCCAGTGGAGGGCTGGCTGCAATCCGGTGAGAGTGGACAAAGCTCGGAAAATTTGTCAACAGGTTATGGCTACATTTGGGCCATGGTTTGGATGGTGCCATTGTTGAGCACCCTCTCATTAAACTAACACTCCAGGGCTATTCTTAGTAGATAGTTTCATTTCACCCCTAGGGGAAATGAAATTTGTCACTCTGCAACTCGTCTGGCCGCAGTGGGCATGGCTTGTCCTCTTGGTCTTAGAATTTTTTTTAGATTGTAATATTTTTTATATTGCAAAAATAGTAAATATTATATAGTAGTTATTAATTGTTAATTTTGTTTAGATTAATGTTAGATTTGGTAAATAGTGTATTAGTAAGTAATATTGTAAATATAGTTTTGTGGATATCGTTTATATCTGTTATATAGTTATAGTCTGTATTATTTGTTTTTAATTCATTTCATTAAATGGTGAAGCAGTGGGCTTCAACTATTCAGGTGAAGATAATTTCTTTTTATCTATACGATTTTGAATTTATAAACCTACCTTTTTTTTTTTAAATTTAGAATTATTCATTATTATATTTTTGTCAGAAGAATCTATTTTAGATAATAGAACAGCACATCCCTTTCGAACCTCAAAAACTGTAAAAACCTTTCTGGTTCGAGAATGCTTCCCCACCTAAAAAACTAACAACTACTTTGTGCTCCTTTACAAAACACCTTTCCCCTCAGCTTATGTCCTCCTCTGTAAGTCGCTTGGGATAAAAGCGTCTCCTAAAATGCAATGGTAATGTAATGTAATAATTAAAATGAGATGACTTCACAAGCCGTTTAAGATCAGTTTGAAGGAAAAAAGTAAGCTTTCTTTTAGTAAGAGATACAAAAGTTACAATTTAACATTCGTTGGTAAGCAGTTAAATATATGAAAAGAGCCAACATTGTAAAAGTAATTCTAAATTTTAATATCTTTGTGAAAAAAGTTGGTGCCTTGAACCTTTTTTACAGTGGAGTACCATTAAGTTATTCGTTGTCATTAATTAAGTGAAATAATGTATAGAAATACTTTGTTTTGGACCTATGGTCCCTCATTTAAACTCAGACTGAGGGTGGTGTTTTTCAAAATAAAAAGTTAAAACAGCGTCCCGTAGATGTTAATAGGTAAGGTGGTCTGGTGGAAATACTCTTCTAAACATTTGAAAATCCTATATGTAGAAACTGCATGTGACTGGAACTTAAGAATAGCTTTAGTTATTTAATTAAGTACTAATTATTTTATTACAATTAAGTACTACAATTCGTTATTACAATTGATGTATTATTATTGTTGTTGTTATTATTTACTCACCTATATTCCCCCATGATTATGATTATTATCTGTTAGGTTACTTTAACAGTTAAAATTAAACATGATGCTCTGAATACTTCCAGTAAAATCATGCCAAGATCCCTCTTAAGAAATAATCATGTATGAACAATGATTTACTTTACATAAAAGCATAACTGGAGAAACATACAAGGAAAAAAACTAATCTTTCCTCAAAAGTCCTTCTTGGCAATCAGGCATAAATATAATACATAAATACAAAACTTTTTTGGCCGACTTTGTCGGCACAACGCGTTACCAGCCTCACTATTTTAGTGGGAGAAGAAACCGTGGGAATAGAATGGAAAAACCTAGATTTATCATTAAAAATACGTGGTGGTTTGGTGGGATTAACGTACGCCAATAAAATACAGGTAGGAAGGCCGATTAACCGTGGCATTATGTGTCTGTCATGGTAAAGAACGAGGAGAGATGATACTATTAACAGAAAATATAGAAAAATGTAGACGCAAACTCTGCTGTCTTTGCCCGTCAGGCTTCCTGCCCCCCGTAACGTCATCAACCGCAACGACGGCTGCTGTCGCGTTTTATGACAGTTTGACATTTAAATAACTTTGATTTTGAGGAACAGTTTACGGGACGAAATCTAATTGGCTCTTTGTGTGTCGGGTGGATTTGATTAACTGTACTCCGACAGGAACTCCCCCTCTCCAGCTCGACGTCTGAAGGTAATAGGCCGCATTTTTAAAACTGTATATGTCGCTAGCATGCTACCACCCATGGCCTATAAACGTTGCTATGTGTAATATGAAATGTTTTTGCTATCAAAAATGTGGGTTTTTTACTTCTTTAACATTTGGGCTTATAGGTATTCATGTGCTTATATCGGAAATATGAGTTAAAAACAATTTACAATAGCCTACTAACAATAAATAATTTTAAATACGAAAAGTAGATTTTCATAATTTTTTTACTCAAAATCACACCCCAAACAGTACTAGTGAAGAGTTTTTGAATGAAAAGATAATAAATATATATATGTATGTATACATATGCTGTTTTCCAACCAAATATGTGAAGAACAGTAAAATAATGCCCTTTCAATACAAAAGGTCCCAAGCGGATCGGCAATCCCCTTCCGGAGGGTTAAAACCTTCACTATTTAGTGTGTATAAGGTCATTTTAATAAATGTAGTGATCGGTTGATTCGAGTTTCTTTTAGACCACACGCTCGTAATTTTATTTAGCTAATTTACTGAATTTAAGTTCGCGAGCTAACTTATGCTAAGCTTGTGGTTGAAAATAAATCCTGTAATCTTGGACACATTGTATGTGAGGCTAATATAAATGTCCTGTGTGTGTATTTAGTGTGTGATTAATATATAGACTGCTGTGTGAATCCGCGTGTGTGTGGTGTATGCGAAGCTGCGGTGTTTTTTTTTGAAGGGCCTTTTTGAACTGCGGTCAACCCAGCTGGGCTCTCGTTTTATATACAGTATTTTCAAGTGCGCCTTCATGGCAAATACTTTAGAAACTGGGAAAGTCGCGCTAGCGAACTGGCAGCGTGTGGACACTTCCGGTTTTTCAAAATAAGAACGTGGGTGTGTTAAATGTATTAAACGTTAAATTTATAAAAATATAAGAATGGTTTTGATTAAAAAAAAGTGTGTCTAATAAAACAAGTAAAGGATCCTGCACTGCTTCAATGCGCATAGGTACATTATGAAATATATTTAATATTTCATAAGAATAGCATAGAGGCATTGAAGCGTGCAGGATCATACTTGTTTTGTAGACACACTTTTTTTTAATCAAACCATTCTTCATATTTTATAAATACACGTTTAATACATTTAACACCCACGTCTTATTTTGAAAACCGGAAGTGTCCACACGCTGCAGTTAGCTAGCGCTGACTTTCCCAGTTTTCTCAAAGTATTTGCCATGAAGGGCGCACTTGAAAATATTGTATATAAAACGAGAGACAGCTGGGGCGTGACCGCAGTTCAAAAGGCCCTCCAAAAAAAACACCGCAGCTTCGCATACACACATACACGCGGATTCACACAGCGTCAATATTAATCACACACTAAATAACACACACAGGAACATTTATATAGCCTCACATACAATGGTGTCCAAGATACAGGATATTTCAACACAAGCTTAGCCATAAGTTAGCTCGCGAACTTAAATTCAGTAAATTAGCTAAATAAAATTACGAGCGTGGTCTAAAAGAAACTCTAATCAACCGATCACTACATTTATTAAATGACCTTATACACAATAATAGTGAAGGTTTTAACCCTCCGAAGGCGGATTGGCCGATCCGCTTGGGACCTTTTGTATTGAAAGGGCATTATTTTACTGTTCTTCACATATTTGGTTGGAAAACAGCATATGTATACATACATATATATATTTATTATCTTTTCATT
Source organism: Larimichthys crocea (assembly GCF_000972845.2). Lineage (NCBI taxonomy): Eukaryota > Metazoa > Chordata > Actinopteri > Sciaenidae > Larimichthys > Larimichthys crocea. The sequence continues at coordinate 11,476 of NW_020854477.1, read as the reverse complement.
CAAAAACTCTCACTATACTGTTGGGGGTGTGGATTTGAGTAAAAAATTATAAATCTACTTTTTCGTATTAAATTATTTATTGTTAGTAGGCTATTGTAAATTGTTTTTAACTCATATTTCCGATATAAGCACATGCATACCTATAAGTTATGTTAAAGAAGTAAAAACCCACATTTTTTGATAGCAAACATCATAATAACATAGCTAACGTTATAGGCCATAGGTAGCATGCTAGCGAAATATACAGTTTAAAAATGCGGCCTCTTACCTCAGACGTAGAGCCGGAGAGGGGGAGTTCTGGTCGGATACAGTTAATAAATCCACCCGACACAACAAAGAGCCAATTAGATTCGTCCCGTAACTGTCCTCCAATCAAAGGTTATTAATGTCAAACCATGTCATAAACGGCGACAGCAGCCGTCGTTGCGGTGATGACGTACGGGGGGCAGAGCTGAGGGCACAGACAGCAGAGTTTGCGTCTACATTTTCCTATATTTTCTGTTCATCGTATCCTCTCTCCTCTGTTCTTTACCATGACAGACACATAATGCACGGTTAAATCGGCATTCCCTACCTGTATTTTATTCGGCGACGTTGGTATCCACAACCACCCACGTGATTTTAATGATAAATCTAGTTTTTTCCATCTATTCCCACGGTCTTCTCCCACTAAAAATAGTGAGGCTGGTAACGAGTTGATGCGACAAAGTCGGCCAAAAAGTTTGTATTTATGTATTATATTTATGCCGAATTGACAAGAAGACTGTTGAGATAAGATTAGTTTTTTTCCTTGTGTTTCTACAGTTATTGCTTTTATGTAAACGTAAATCATTGTTAATACATGATATTTCTTAAAGGGATCTTGGCATGATATTTTACTGGAAGTATTCAGAGCATCATGGTTTAATTTAAACTGTTAAAGTAAACTAAAAGAGTAATAACTAATCATGGGAATAATAGGTGAGTAAATAAAAGACAACAAAATAATAATACATCAATTGTAATAAAATTTGTAGTACTTAATGTAATAAATAATTAGTAATAATTAAATAATAAAGCTATTCTTAATGTCCAGTCAAATGCAGTTTCTACATATAGGTTTTTCAAAGGTTTAGAAGAGTATCCACCAGACACCTTACCTATTAACATATAAGGACGTGTACTTTTATTTTGAAACACCACCCTCAGTCTGAGTTTTAAGTGAGGGACCATAGGTCCAAACAAGTATTTATTATACATTATTTAATTAATTAATGACTAAGCGAATAACTAATGTGTACTCCACTGTAAAAAGGTTCAAGGCACCACTTTTTTTCACAAGATATTAAAATTAAAATTACTTTTACAACTGTTGGCTCTTTTCATATATTGCACTGTACCAAGAATGTGTAAATTATTTACTTTGTATCTCTCATAAAAGAAAGATTACTTTTTTCCTTCAACTGATTCTTAAACTGCTTGTGAAGTAATTATCATTTTAATTATTACATTACATTACATTGCATTTAGCAGACACTTTTATCCAAAGCGACTTACAGAGGAGGACATAGCTGAGAAAGGTGTAACAGGAGCCACAGTAGTTGTTAGTTTGTTTAGGTGGGGAAGGCATTCTCGGAACAGAAAAGGTTTTTACAAGTTTTTTGAAGGTCGAAAGGGATGTTGCTGTTCTATTATATAAAATAGATCTCTTCTGACAAAATATAATAATGAATAATTCTAAATTTTAAAAAAAAAAAGGTAGTTATAAATTCAAATTAGTATAGATAAAAAAGAAATTATCTTCACCTGAATAGTTTTGAAGCCCCATGGCTTCACCATTTAATGAAATGAATTAAAAACAAATAAACAGACGAAACTAAAACAGACTATAAACGATATAACAACTAATTTTACAATATTACTACTAATACAATATTAACAAATATACATAATCTAACAAATTAACAATAATACAATACTATAATAAATATTTAATATTTTTTGCAATATAAAAAATATTTACATATAAAAATTCTAAGCAGGAAGGAGCAGCCATGCCCAGATGGGCACCAAGAGAGTGTTCAGAGTGAAAAAAATATCATTTCCCTAGGGGTGAAATGAAACTTTATCTACTAAGAATAGGCCCTGGAGTGTTATGTTTAATGAGGAGGGTGCTCAACAATGGCAGCCATCCAACCCATGACAAATGTAGCCATAACACTGTTGACAAATTTCCGAGCTTTGTCCACTCTCACCGGATTTGCAGCAGCCCTCCACTGGCACCTCTGACACAATGAAGAAAACATTATCATCATGTGAGGGTGCCAGTGGTGAAGCTGGTGCAGGTCCTCCTTCATCCGGGTGACGAGTTCGACACTGGTGGTCTCCCCCAGGTCGTTCCCGCCACAGTGGATGAGGAGGACATCCGGTGCTGCTCTTCCTCGCAGGCAGTTTGGAAAAGGGAAAAGACGTCTCCAACGCAGTCCACCCCAGCCAAACCAGCAAATGGAGACGTCATTAAGGCCCAAGTTCCTTCCGGTCGTCTCTGCAGCTCTCTGGGCACCACGTCGGACATAGCTGTCCCCCATTATCCAGACTCTGACTATGGGAAGACAAAGAGAACAATTACTTCAGTTGATGAAAAAAAAAGTTAACTAAAAAGCGTGGCTCATGACAGTACTAAATAACTGAGACTGATACTTACTGTTTTTGCCACTGGCACATCTGATAGGGCGGCAGGTGCCGCGGGCAAGCTGCCTTGAAGCTTGATCCACTGAGAGAAAGAAATAAACATATTGAAACAATATAACAAGAAGTCCATATACCGCAGTAGCCTTCATGTTTTACACACCCACAGTAAGAGTTGTTAATCAGGCCAACATTGTACACTAAGCTCTACTAGTGAGCCTTCCAGTAGTTGAGACTAATACTTACTGTTATCGGCATCGGTAGGGGTGGTTATAACCACCCCTGAAGCTTGATCCACTGAGAGAAAGAAACAAACAAACATATTGAAACAATATCACAAGAAGTCCATATACAGCAGTAGCCTTCATGTTTTACACACCCACAGTAAGAGTTGTTAGTCAGGCCAACATTGTACACTAAGCTCTACTAGTGAGCCTTCCAGTAGCTGAGACTGATACTTACTGTTATCGACATCGTCAGGGGTGGTTATAACCACCGTTCTGCTTAAAGCTTGAGCCACTGAGAGAAAGAAACAAACATATTGAAACAATATAACAAGAAGTCCATATACCGCAGTAGCCTTCATGTTTTACACACCCACAGTAAGAGTTGTTAATCAGGCCAACATTGTACACTAAGCTCTACTAGTGAGCCTTCCAGTAGCTGAGACTGATACTTACTGTTATCGGCATTGGCAGGGGTGGCTATAACCACCCCTGAAGCTTGATCCACTGAGAGAAAGAAAGAAACAAACATATTGAAACAATATAACAAGAAGTCCATATACAGCAGTAGCCTTCATGTTTTACACACCCACAGTAAGAGTTGTTAGTCAGGCCAACATTGTACACTAAGCTCTACTAGTGACCTTCCAGTAGCTGAGACTGATACTTACTGTTATCGGCACAGGTGGTAACAACCACCCTTGAAGCTTGATCCACTGAGAGAAAGAAACAAACATATTGAAACAATATAAAAATTAGCAAGAAGCTAACATGAAGTCCACATACACACAGCAGTCTATACAATAATAGTGACCTCAGTAGCCGAGACTGGTACTACGGCAATTGCCAACTGTTATCCTAATGGTTGCCTTTTTTTTTTTTTTTATCTACTGAGAAAGAAAGAAATATATGTGTTATTAATTTTAACATTGTTATTTAATTGTAATAGTATTTATTACCATTATAAAACATGGTTAGATGATTGTTAGATTGATTGCATTAGTATTTTTTTATCATGCAGCTTGGCTGAGGGAGCAGAAATGGAGAAAGACACACTCACACACACACACACTCTCCCACTCAATTCATTTAGCTGTTTCTCTCAACACACACACATACATTACACATTCAAGCCTGGCTATTTATGTTCATATTTATTCATATTTTTGGGTTATGTTGGTTCACTGATCAAATCCACACACACAAAACTCTGTAGTTTGTACTATACAGGCGCTAAATTAACTTTTTTAATCACTAGCCAATGTGGCTGGTAAGTTTCTGAAGTTACCAGCCAATCAGAGTTTCCACTTGCCACATAATTTTTCCCATGCAAAAAAGACAGATTTTGAGAGCCACTGAATTCATTTGATCATTTTATTAATTAAAGCGTGAAATTAATATTACAACAAAGTTAGGAATGTATATCCAATTTAAATAATTACAATAAAATGAAACACACTGCCGGTCGTAAAAACAGGCAAAAGCGAAACTAATTAACTACGCGGCATATTTACACATGTAGAAGCATGTTTAGAAGAACATACACCATGAAATGGCCAAAAGCAAAAAGCAAGAAAAACAAAGTCTGGCGGGCTAAACTTTGAAGTCGCTCATGCAACGCGCTGCGGACAGTCCCGGTGGATTTTCCAAGGAGAGGAAACCCGTTTGCTAAACCGCGTGAAGTCTCGCATACGTTCGGGATTCTCACGTGATCTCACGTGAATACGTATGGCTCGTTACGCTGCTGTAGCCGGTGTAAATTGACGCCGGGCAGAAGACAGAGCCGTTCTGCGGCGCTTACGTCTATAGACATATATACATACATGTATGTCTGTGGACTTATGAGCGCTGCTGAATGAGAGCCTCTGCAGGTTCCCATTGAAACCGTGCTCATGCGTCCTGTGAAATAGATGGTAAACGGCCTCATTTGTCACCGGCCAAGCTGGCTAGTGAGTTTTTTTGATGCACAAAATGAATTTGGTGGTGTGTGTTAACCTAGAGCCCTTGTACTATACTATACTATACTATATATTATAATTAACATAGCTAACATTATAAGCCACAATTATAAAAGTAGCATGCTAGCTAACTAAATACACAGATAAAAAATAATGTCCTCTTACCTCAGATGAAGAGCGGGAAAGGGGGAGTACTAGTTGGAGCACAGTGTATAAATGGAGCCAAAACACAAACATCCAATCGGATTCCTCCTGTGACTGTCCTCCAATCAAAGTTATTAAATGTCAAATCAGGCCATGAAATGCGAGAGCAGCTTGGTGATGACATACAAAGAGCATAGACAGGCAAGTCTGTCTGTCTCTCTCCAAGAGAGAAGGATTTTCCTGTCTGTCTGTCTGCCTGTCTCTCTCTAATGCTAACTGCTAGCGCATCAGCGCAGTTAGCATTACCATGTTAGCAATTACAGGCATATATTAGTGGCTAACACATTAGCATGTTAGCAATTAACATGTTAACATTAGCAATTAGCATTAGCATGTTACCATGGATTACCAAAGCATGTTGCATTGCCATGTAGAGCTGATGCACTGACGCGCTAGCAATTAACATTAGCATGTTAACGCAGATGCGCTGACCATTACCATTAGCATGCTAATGTAAACATTAACATGTTAACATGTATCTAATTTTATATGGCTAACGTTAATTGCTAGTGCTGACGCGCTAGCAATTATCGTTAGCATGTTATCAGTTAACATGTTACTATTACCATTAACATGTTAGCAATATTAACAATAGCAATATTAATAGCAATACAGATACGCGCAATCAATTACCATTAGCATGTTAACAATTAACATGTTAGCATAACAGGTCAACAATTACCATTAGCATGTTAACAGTTAACATGTGAGCATAAATGTCAACAATTAGCATGTATTAATTCTTAGTTAAATTAGCATTGGCATGTTAGCATGAGCATGTAACATTAGCATGTTAACGCTGATGCGCTAGCAGTTACCATTAGCATGTTACATAGCATGTTAGCATTAGCATGTTACGCTGATGCGCTAGCAGTTATTCCTAGTGGCTAATGTTACTAGAATTAACATTAGCATGTTCCCATAGCATGTTAGCAATTAACATGTATTAATTCCTAGTGACTAATGTTAATTGTAGTAATTTAGCATTGGTCGAAATGTTAGCAAATAGCATGTCTTTACAGCTAGCGTAACGCGCTAGATGCTCTGCTGTCCTGTCGCCATTTTACACAGACAAGTTGTAATTAAGTGCCAAGAACTACTAAAATGGCTGCTGCTCAGCTTCTGCCTGCTGGGCCCGTCCTCCCTCTCCTCCTTCAAGCAGGCTGAGGTGCCAAGCAACCAGGACCTAATCAGCAGCAGCTGATCTGCACCTGTTCAATTAACATGAGCATGTTAACATTAGCATGTTATTGCTGATGCGCTGACGCGTTAGCAACTAACATTAGCATGTTGACATTAGCATGTAGAATCAACATGTATTTAATTCCAGTGAGTAATGTTAATTAGTAGTAATTTTAGCATTGGTCGCTAATGTTAGCAAATAGCAGTCTTTACAGCTAGCGCTAACGCGCTAGCTGCTCTGCTGTCTCTGTCTGCCATTTTACACAGACAAGTTGTAATTAAGTGCCAAGAACTACTAAAGGCTGGCACTCGGCCTTCTGCCTGCTGGCCCCTCCCCCCTCCTCCTTCAAGCAGGCTGAGGTTGCCAAGCAACCAGGAGAAGACCTAATCAGCAGCAGCTGATCGCACCTGTTAGAATAACATGAGCATTTAGCATTAGCATGTTATTGTGATGCGCTGACGCGTTAGCACTAACATTAGCATGTGACATTAGCATGTTAGTAATCAACATGATTTATTCCTAGGTGCTATGTTGGCATTAGCATGTTAACGTTAATGCGCTAGCAGTTAGTATTAGCATGTTCTCATTAGCATGTAGCATTAGCATGTTAGTAATAATCAACATGTATTAATTCCTAGTGGCTAATTTAATAGCACTAATTTTAGCATTGGTCGCTAATGTTTGCAAATACATGTCTTTACAACTTGCGTTAACGCTCTGCTGTCTCTGTCTGCATTTTACACAGACAAGGTTGAGGTTGCTAAGCAACCAGGACCAACTGTAAGGAGGGGAGCAGTTACTGCTTAGAATGTCACCAGAGACTGAGAGAAAATGCTGAGAACCTCCTCTCGAACAGGGAGGATTTCTGACCAAACCGTAATCCAATCATTGACCGACTAACCACAAGCAAGATGAGAACTTCCTGATCATTTTACATACTTGTTTTGTGTCGATAAATGAAGAAATGTGCCCTCAGGAGCAAGAGAGAGAAACGTTACTTCTGCCCTCCTCCAGAAAATTGCCTGCCTTTTTTAACATGGGAGTCTATGAGGCTGAGGATGGGCGTAGTCGATCAGTTAGCCTGTATGGAGCCAAAACTATAACAGACATGGCTTCAACAGTGTTATCACTGCGACCGCCTCGAATTTTCCTACGTTTGAGGGGATAATCATGTCTGTAGCTGTGCATTTGCGGCCACAGCGCAGTTTACAAATTTATTTTCGACGACTTTTTCTCTCCCCTCCACTCTAGCGATGACATCACTCATCTAGCCTGGAAAGTTCTCGCAATACACACCCATTCATTTTTTGGCTTCGTTTTTGTCAATTTTTGGCAAAACCGTTTGCGGAAACCCTTAGAAAAGACATAGCACACATGTCCCGGCCGAGCCGCACGTTTTGATACCCGTTTTGTGTATGTGCGACAAAAACTCTGGGAGGAGTAGCGAACCGAAAAAAGGGCGTAACATTAACATGTTAACGCTGATGGGCTAGCAGTTAACATTAGCATGTTAACATTAGCATGTTAATATTAGCAATGTTAATATTCGCATTTAGCATTAGCATGTTAGCGCTGATGGGCTAACAGTTAACATTAGCATGGTAACATTAGCATGTTAGCGCTGATGTGCTGATAGGCTAACAGTTAACATTAGCATGTTAGCATTAGCATGTTACCATTAGCATGTTAACGCTGATGGGCTAGCAGTTAGCATTGGCATGTTAGCATTAGCATGTTAGCGCTGATGCACTAGCGGTTAACATGCATGTTAGCAGTAACAGTTAACATGAGCATTTTAGCATAGCATGTTAACATTAGCAATGTTAACGCTGATGGGCTATAAGTTAGCATTAGCATGTTAGCATTAGCATGTTAACATTAGCAGGTTAACATTCGCATGTTTAACATTAACATTTAACATTAGCATGTTACCATTAACATGTTACATTAGCATGTTACCATTCACATTTTACCATTAGCATGTTAGCGCTGATGGGCTAACAGTTAACATTAGCATGTTAACATTAGCATGTTAGCGCTGATGTGCTTATAGGCTAACAGTTAACATAAGCATGTTAGCATTAACATGTTAACATTAGCATTTTAACATTAGCATGTTAACATTAGCATGTTAGCATTACCATGTTAACATTAACATGTTAACACTGATGGGCTAGCAGTTAGCATTAGCATGTTAACATTAGCATGTTAACATTAGCATGTTAGCATTCGCATGTTAGCATTAGCATGTTAGCGCTGCTGTGTTAACAGTTAACATTGGCATGTTACCATTAGCATGTTAGCGCTGATGGGCTAACAGTTAACATTAGCATGTTAATATTAGCATGTTAGCATTCGCATTTTAGCATTAGCATGTTAGCGCTGATGGGCTAACAGTTAACATTAGCATTTTAGCATTCGCATGTTAGCATTAGCATGTTAGCGCAGATGTGCTAACAGTTAACATTGGCATGTTACCATTAGCATGTTAGAGCTGATGGGCCAACAGTTAACATTAGCATGTTAGCATTGTCATGTTAGCATTAGCATGTTAACATTAGCATGTTAGCATTCGCATTTTAGCATTAGCATGTTAGCGCTGATGGGCTAGCAGTTAACATTAGCATGTTAACATTAGCATGTTAGCGCTGATGGGATAACAGTTACCATTAGCAGTTTAACATGAGCATGTTGAGCGCTGATGTGCTAACAGTTTAGCATTGGCATGTTACCATAGCAGGTTAGTGCTGATGGGCTAACAGTTACATAGCATGTTAGCATTGGCATTAGCATTAGCATTTAGCGCTGATGCGCTAGCATGTTTCATGACTATGTTTAGCATTAGCATGTTAACATTAGCATGTTATCATTAGCATGTTAACGGTGGTGCGCTAGCAATTACCATTAGCATGATAACAACATGTTAACATTTAGCATGTTAACGCTGATGCCTAGCAATTAACATTACCATGTTGGCTTACCCATGTTAAACTTAGCATGTATTTAATTCCTAGTGGCTTGGGTGGATGAGGCTAAAGTCGTTTTGATAACCCGTTTTGTGTATGTGCGACAAAACTCGGGAGGAGAAGCGACCGAAAAAACACGGAAAGAAACGGAAGAGGAACTAGAAAAAATTTCTAAAGAAATTTTGAGTGTGCCTGACTCTGGCCCGTCTGTCCCCATACAATTATTACTGACACTGCCTCAGCAAATTCAGTACTAGAAAAGACATTTTGAGAGTGACGAGTGGCTGTTGCTGGGGTCTGTATTCAAAAAGCACACCTCAAACCTCATTTTTTAACATGTTTATTTAGACACAGGAGCAGCTAGCGCTTACATGCTAGCAATTAGCATTTTAGCATTAGCATGTTAACAATGATGGACTAGCAGTTAGCATTAGCATGTTAGCATTAACATGTAGTATTAGCATGTTAACACTGATGGGCTAGGCAGTTAACATTAGCATGTTAGCATAACATGTTAACATTAGCATTTTAGCATAACATGTTAGCATTAACATGTTAGCATTAGCATGTTAACATTAGCATGTTAACGCTGATGGGCTAGCAGTTAACATTAGCATGTTAGCATTAACATGTTAACATTAGCATGTTAGCATTCGCATTTTAGCATTAGCATGTTAGCGCTGATGGGCTAACAGTTAACATTAGCATGTTAACATTAGCATGTTACCTTTAGCATGTTAACGCTGATGGGCTAGCAGTTAACATTGGCATGTTAACATTACCATGTTAGCGCTGATGGGCTAACAGTTAACATTAGCATGTTAACATTAGCATGTTAGCATTATCATGTTAACATTAGCATGTTAGCGCTGATGGGCTAAACAGTTAACATTGCATGTTAGCATTAGCTGTTAGCATTAGGCATGTTAGCGCTGATGTGCTAACAGTTAACATTGGCATGTTACCATTAGCATGTTAGCGCTGATGGGCTAACAGTTAACATTAGCATGTTAGCATTGGCATGTTAGCTTTAGCATGTTAACATTAACATGTTGGCATTACCATGTTATCATTACTATGTTAGCATTAGCATGTTAACATTAGCATGTTAACATTAGCATTTTAACGGTGATGCGCTAACAATTAACATTAGCATGATAACATTAACATGTTAACATTAGCATGTTAACGCTGATGGGCTAGCAGTTAACATTAGCATGTTAGCATTAGCATGTTAACATTAGCTGTTAGCATTCGCATTTTAGCATTGCATGTAGCGCTGATGGGCTAACAGTTAACATTAGCATGTTAGCATTGCATGTTAACATTAGCATGTTAGCGTGATGTGCTAAAATTAGCAGTGGCATGTTACCATTGCATGTTTAAACGCTGATGGGCTAACAGTTAACATTAACATGTTAGCATTGTCATGTTAGCATTAGCGTATGTTGCAGTTAAGCATGTTCAGCATAGCATGTTAACGAGCTGAACGCACTGCAATTAACCTTACGTTGGCATTACCATGTTAATTAGCAGTATTAATTTCGTGGCTAATGTAATTATCATTAGCATGTTAACGAGCTAGCTCTCTGCTGTCTCGTCTGCCATTTAGACAGACAAGTTCAATTAAGTGCCAAGAACTACTAAAATGGCTGCCGCTCGGCTTCTGGTGGCCCCTCCCCCTCTTCTCCTTCACGCAGGCTGAGGTTGCCAAGCAACCAGGCCTAATCAGCAGCAGCTGATCTGCACCTGTTAGAATGTCAGTTAGAGACTGAGAGAAAATGCTGAGAACTCCTCTCGAAAAGGAAGGACTTTTGGCCAACCGTAATTCCAATCATTGAACCGGCTTAACCTGAGGCACGATGAGACTTCCTGATCGTTTTACTATCGTTTTGTGTCGATTAAATGAAGAAATGTGCCCTCCGGAGCAAGGAGAGAAACGTTACTTCTGCCTTTCTCCAGAAAATTCGCTCCTTTTTTAACATTGGAGTCTATGAGGCTGTTGGCGGGAGGAGTCGATCAATCAGCCTGTATGGAGCCAAAACTATATAGGAGACAGCTTCAAACAGGTTATCACTGCGCTCACCTCGAATTTTCCTACATTTGAGGGGATAATCATGTCTGTAAGCTGGGCATTTGAGGCCAGGGTAGTGAAATCCGTTTTTTTTTTCACTGATTTTTCTCTCCCCCTCTCCCACTCTAACGATGACATCACGCACTCTAGGTCTGGAGAGTTCTCGCAATACCACACCCATTCAGTTTTGGCTTCGTTTT
>NW_020854476.1:0-833 GCF_000972845.2 Larimichthys crocea | reverse complement strand
TGTCTTCATCTAGGATGTCCCTCTGAATTATTGCAGTTCACCATTTGTGCTGTGAAATGCTGTGATAACGCTAAATTAAGGTGTGAATGTGGCACTGTTCATAGTACCGACACAGAGCGGTGGACAAGCACTTACAATTTGTGGTGAATGGTCGCGTTGTTATTACAGCGCATGCGCTCTCAGGCACAACAACTCAGCCAATCCTGTGCGGGAAACAGCACACTTTATTTGCATAACGACACACATATAAAGCGGTCCGAGAGGCGTCAATTCAATAGTCTTATTCAAACATGCCTGAGACAGTGAAAGCGCCGAAGAAGGGTTCCAAGAAAGCCGTCTCTAAAGCCACCAAGACCGGCAAGAAGAGGAGACGCACCAGGAAGGAGAGCTATGCTATCTACGTGTACAAGGTCCTGAAGCAGGTCCACCCCGACACCGGGATTTCTTCCAAGGCTATGGGCATCATGAACTCCTTCGTGAGCGACATCTTTGAGCGCATCGCCGGAGAGTCCTCTCGTCTGGCTCACTACAACAAGCGCTCCACCATCACCTCCAGGGAGATCCAGACCGCTGTCCGCCTCCTGCTGCCCGGTGAGCTGGCCAAGCACGCCGTGTCTGAGGGAACCAAGGCCGTCACCAAGTACACCAGCTCCAAGTAAACTCACTGTTTACCGACAACTCAAAGGTCCTTTTCAGGACCACCCACCACTTCAACTAAGAGCTGTTTTTATCTACAAAACTTGGCAGTTATCTTTACCACATGTATCCTCTGGTAAAACAATTACTAAATGCAATAAACTGCCGATTGAGGCAGGGTTACACCCTGGTCAAAT
>NW_020854475.1:0-6183 GCF_000972845.2 Larimichthys crocea | reverse complement strand
TGTGCCATTTTGGACCAAATGACAGGAACTTTCCAAATGCTTACCTTGATCAAAAATGGACTTGGTAGAAACAATAACTGATGGCTGTGAGTGGAATGGTCAGTGAGAGCTCGTTCTTCAGTGGGGAACATGTTTTGTAGTAAAGTCTACTCTAAGACTAGATTCTGTCTGTCCACCATCTGTTCAGTTCAGACCTACATTAACATGTTTTTGTTCAATAAATGGGATTTATATTGACTTGTTAAATTTACATTGTTTAATATTAACCCTCCCCTTTCCCTAAGTAGGGAAGCGATCACAACAGGCAGGCATGAAAAAGAAACCATTTGAAGCTTAAAATAAATAAGGAAAATGATCCTCTCTGTACATAGAAAAACGACGGGGAGGCTGCAGCTCATTCACATAATGTAAATGTGGGTTGTGTACTTTGATCAGGAGGTCTCTGTGCTTACACTGACTGATGCAGAATGATGCAGGCACAGTAGAAAAACTACTAGAGCGCTCTATTGGAACCATTTCTCCTCTCTCATTATTGACTTGCTTTTCCTTGAATCATACTCTGGTCTGTCTTTTGTCACCTTTTAGATTGTGTCTGATAAAGGAAGGGCAGGGCAGGGTTTGATGGGCTTTCTGAGAAGGAGTCCGTTTGCTGTGTATTTGAGCACGGGCTCAGAGCATGCCAAACCCTTTGGCATAGGTGATGGCTTTCAGCAGTCTCTCCCTCAGCTTTTCCTTGCTGCTGTACTCAGGCAGCAGCAGCACATTAAAGCAAGTGTGAGACGTCGGTAACCTGGCAAGACAAAAACAAAAAGGAAAAAACTTACAGCGGGTCAGTTTTCACACAGTCTACACAGTCAGATGACTTGTTTCCAATCAACAGTGTCAAACTTATAAAACGCTGAACTTAAGATTATAGAAAATAGATGCAGAAAGCAGAAAATGTTCAAATTCTCCCAACGCCGCAGCCAAAAGGGTCAACCTAACTCTTGATTGCAACAGCATGCGGAACGGCTCAGGAAAGGCTCTGCTCCGGAACAACAGCGTACTCTGCCGTCTGCTAACTCACACATAATCCGTTTGTGATGCGCACTGGTGCGGCTCCGCCGGCCACCGAGCATCGATTCACGCATAATCGTGCGATATTGCCGGCAGTAGTCTCTTTGACTCCTGCAATGGCATTCCACGCCGTATCTTTTTTCTGGTGTCTGGTGGATGTGAGGTGTCATAAATGAACAGCCTGAAAACCTCTCACCTGTTGACTTCAGGTCACCCCCGCCCACTATGACGCGTTCTTGTAATGAAACTCGATTTGCGGTAAACTCTGAGTATTTTATTTTGAAAATAAATTGGGGTTTTATTTTGTAGTCGATTTCCTTCCCCACACAATCTGCTCTGTGCTGAATTTATGCTCCGTGCTCCGGCGTCCGTGAAAAATAGAAGCTCTGCATATGTGTTGCGGAGGGCTGCCGGTAGCCAGAGTCGTTGCGGAGCCGTGACGCAGTGGCGACGGAGACTGTGTGAGCTGACACATTGACTAAAATTGAAACGTATTGGCTCCGCTGCCATGGCAGAGCTGTTCCACATGCATGTAATACATGTATTTTAGGGGTAAGGTGGCCACAAAACATGAGAAAAATAGTAAAAAAAAAAAATAAAATAAAAAAAATAGTTTGTTTGCTCTAGGCATAAATCTTACAATCACTTTTCTGGACACTCAAAGACACAAAACATCCAAAACATTGAAGCACCAAAAGAAACATGAAACATACAAACAGCACACTAAAAACACATCAGACTAAGCTAAACATTAAAAGCTATTTCACAAAGGTGATTTGAAGGTGGGTAAGTGGTAAGTGGGTACAGTCACGGATGTGTTTGGGGAAGGGGCAGCTATGGAGAAGGCTCGGTCACCCCATCAACATTACATGAGTGCAGCATTATGTGTGCACGGCAGCTCACCTGTCTGTGTCAGGGCCGTTCTTGGCAATGATCATCTTCAGCTTGCCCAGCCCACCCACAGGTGCTCTGTCAGTGCCAGTGGTGAACTGCAGAAAGAGGCGCTTCTGCTCCTCACCAAACGAGTGCAACGTCTCCCAAAACTCCCTGCGACGGAAACAAACATCTCCAACGGTTAAAATACAGATGCAATGAATGAACAGCAACAAGCAACATTAATGATGATGGATGCTGATGTGTTACAACCACACACCTACAGCAGTGAGGTGTGCTTAACTTCAACATTTCAACTCACAGGAAAACCTCTCTATTATTGTCAACAGTGTGCACGAACTGTACACGCAGACAGACACACACAGACACGCACACAGAGACACACGCAGACAGACACAGACACTCTTACTTGATGATTCGAGAATCTCTGTTGTAACCTCCGTCATATTCAGTTGTTTCTTCAAGTGCTAGGAAGTCCAGGTTCTGCAGTGTGACAAAGACAACATTTAGATGGAGATGAAGAATTTCAGTAAATGTGAACGACTTTTTTTTTGACACACTGAAACGTGTGGTAACAAATCTCACTCTGCTTCCACAGATCAGGAGCTCGATCTCCTCTGGTCTGAACAGGTATTTGAGCGGTGACTCGTTGGTGACCATGTGGAAGCCTCTTCTGAACGCTTTGAACTGCTTCTCCACACTTTTGTTCAGCATATACTCTGCATACTGTGCCACGAACTCCTGCACAAACACATATCAACACAGTGACAATACAGTTACTCTTTAATATCCTGATGGACCTTGAACCTTTGACCACTTCGAGTGGATTCTAGCCTTAAGATGGCTTTAGTTTGATTTCTAACACGTAAACATCTGCTGTGTGACACCAACAGCAAAACATCTCTGTAACCGAGGACTCTCCACAGATCTCAATATAATTATAATTAGGGCCCGAGCACGGAATCCGTGCGAAGCCCTATTGTATTTCAAATGTTTATTTATTTTTTTTTTTTTATTCTTTTATTCTTCAGTTTGCCTAAATGATCGCATTTTCGACAGCCTCTCCCCCGAAAACTCACGAAAAATTTGCCTACCCCCCCCCCAAGGGTCAGGTGAAATTACGTATTTGTGGGGGTCTCCAACATGGACGACGCATATGCCTCCACAGGCGCCACCCTAGGTGCGCGTTTTTGTGGAGTTGTGCCCCTCGCAACGGTTTCGCCCACGTGTACGGACTTGGTGGGGAGTATGTAACATGCCCAGACGCACAAAAAAGTTCTTGGTGCACCGGCTACATGTGAACCGTACGGCGTCCAATTTTTGTCACATTTGGACGTTTCAGGTTTTTTGGCTCCATTTCCAGGGGTCGCATTTGACACGAACTCCTCCTAGGGCGTTCGTCCGATCCTTTTGAAACTTGGGCACAGGGGGTTTCATGAGGACTTGACGATGAAAAGTTATCAAAAACATACTTTTTGATGTACTATTCAGAGGGCGCGGGCCACGAAAATTCTCCATTTTTCCATAAATTTCAAAGTGCTATAACTTTGTGAAATATTCCCAATCTTCACCAAACTTTGAATATATATAGGACGTCTGGCCTTAAACAATTACATTCTCCACAAAAATATATCGGTGATTTTCATAGCGCCTCCTAGTGACGACAAAAAAGACCGCTTTTTACGAGATGGCGTTGCGCCGAGTTCTATTGACTCCTAGCGACCTCAAACTAGGTGTGGGATGTTGTCAAGAAGCTATTAGGACTATGGACAGGCTTGAGAAAATAATTTCAAGCTTTTTAACTCAGTAGGTCGTGGCACCGTGGACGGCAGCGGCAAAGTGGACGTCTGCCAACTCTTGTTTTCACCCGAAAAAACCTAGACTCACATGGACTTTTTGGGCTGATTTTCGGGCAAAAATGTGGCCGGCGTATCTATACTTGTTGTCAGAGCTGTTCCTGAAATTGTTTGGGGTTGTTTAAGAGCCATATTATGCACATTCGGCTGCATAACTAATGAGGGGCGGGCGCAAAAGCGAGCTAATAGCGCCCCCTTGAATTTTTCTTTCGGAACAGCCCCCGCCACAGGTTTATGGTCACAGGAATGATCTGAAACTTCAGCGCGAATGGTCGAACCTGCAAAGGACCTACACAAACTCTCTTGGACAATAAGCCACATGAACAGGAGTCAAGATTTTTTTGATTTAATAAATGAAATCGCCATTGCCGGGGTTTTTTCGGCCTGTGTGACAAGGGGTCGATGTTTGAACGAACTCCTCCTAGGGATTTGTAATCCAATTCACTTCAAACTCTGGTAGGAGTAGTCACATAGACTCCCTGAGTAAAAGTTATCAAAAATGATGAATTTTGGGAAAATGGGGTGGCCGTGGCGTCTAATTTGAAAATCGTCATTTTAGCTGGTGCTGGGCTGGGTTGACAAGGGGTCAGGTTTTTGACGAACTCCGCCTAGGATTGTGTTCCCAATCTCACTCTTTTCGAAACTGTTGTAAGTGTTGTTCGACCATGACTTTTCCGTCCCTGATAACAAGTTTTATCAAAAGATATCAAAAAAGTCAAATAACGATGAATTTTGGGGAAAACGCTGTGGTCGGTCTGGCGCCTTATGAAAATAAGTCATTTGTTGCTGGTCTGAGGCTGTTTGACAAGGGGTCTGGTTTGAACGAACTCCTTCCTAGGAATCTGTATCCATTCAATTCAAAACTTGGTAGGGTACCTGTTCAATACACTTGCCTGAATTAAAAGTTAGTCATTATTAATTTTTAAGGAATCGCTGTGGTGCGTAGGGCAAGCAATAAAAAAATTCAAAGAAGGCTCGGTCAGGAAAGCACCTTCTCAGAGCTGTCCCTGAAACGCTCGTGGCGGTTTATCAAGGTTTATGATTATGCACATTTCGACATGCGCACATTTCGAGCGTGCACGCATAGGCGAGGGCCCGACCATCGCTGTTGCAGCTTTAATTATAATTAGATCAATATAAATATATATTTAAGTCCACATTCAATTTGGAGGTCAGTACAGAAACTGGTAGAGCTGTGCAATATGGCAACAAGAAGAATTTCGGTCAAGAAAAGTATAACGTGTTAGCACAGACTGTGGACGTCAGTCCTTCAGAAATAATGAGTAACAGCTGGAAATAGGCATGAAGCGTCTTGTAAGTGTAACACTATGGATTAGAGTTGTTAGTGTTAGGATTAAGTCTTAAAAATACACAACAACAAGCACAAACATGCCTTATGTCCATATCTAGTGAATCAGGTCTAGGTTCCCAAGGCTGACCAAAACACATCACTAAAAGGTTGACATATCAGTTTTGAAATTCTGTTGTTCAAGTGATTGTATATTCACCCCAAAGGAATGGTAGTACGTATGACTTACTGCAACGTAGGACTGTGGGGCAAAGCCATACGACTCAAGAAAAAGAGTGGATACTTTGTTTCCCTTCCTCCTTCTGCTTTCTGTTGGCTCAGGGGTCACCTCTGTAGGTGTTCTGTTTCATCGCATTCGATGGACTGCGCGGCCCGGAATCTTTTCCCGCTGCCAGGAGTTTCCCCCTTGGTAAATCGGTAACATGATTGGGGTCCGCGAACACTCTACAGTTCTGTTCTGGGGGAACTCTGGAAAAGTGATCCTCACGGTGAGCTTCATTGTCCATCCGGGCGGTTTTCGACATTAGCCTCTTGGGCCCACACGCGATTCAGTGGCACCTGCCAGGTCGCAGAGTGGCGGTCCGACACCGGTGTCAGAGCTCGTTGGTGTTATAACTCATTACCAAACAAGCGTATTTTTGTCCATTCAAAAGACTCAACAACAATCGCGATAGAACACATTGTTATGGAATTGAGCTACAATTAAGTGACACAAGAGGAAAAGAGTGTTCAAGCTAAACTGATTTGGTCGTTGCTGTTTTTGGCTGAGGTAGCGGTGTCTTGAGCGCCTCTTAACTCTGGCCTTTCTTAACCGGGTTGGCAGTCAGCCAGGGGCTCCCTGAACGATTATCGCTTCTTTCTTTTTCCCTTTTCTTGCCCATCCGCGTCCTGTACATGTACCACCTGGGGAAATGGACATTCCAGATGGCAGTTGTTTATAGATGGGCCAAGGGGACCGATGACGATGCCAACTGATCAGAAAGTGTACTGTTCCCCCACCCTCGCATTTTTACCTCATAAAACTATTAACTTTAATGAATACCGTTTGAACCAAAACAGTTATGTTGG
>NW_020854474.1:0-547 GCF_000972845.2 Larimichthys crocea | reverse complement strand
AGCCTGGATTTCTTATGGTCCTCATGAATTCCTATGTATTTATTTTTTGTTTGTTTGCCCTGCTCCTCGGGGCATAGGCTAAGAGGTTCAGCCCATCTTTAAGATTTATTTTAACTTGGACCGATTCTATTGGGTGTTATTTCAGGCTAGTCAGGTGTTTCTGAACCTGCTTATCCTCTGACTTTCTTTTATAATGGTGTCCTGATTGTTTATGCCATATTAGGAACTTTAGGTACTTTTTCACAGCATAGCCTAGCCCAAAACACAGGTGTTCTAAGGGCTACCAGGGCTACCTAGCCTAGACATTTCAAAAATAAAAAGCTAATGTGTTTCAGACGGAAACACTGGATGCTGGGATGTAGTTCACTTGAAAATAATTTATTTTAACGCAGTGAAAATGTTTAAATTAATTCTGTCAGGGCTGCCTATCTGTATTTTTCTACCACTCGTCAAAAAGTCTTTCTTGTCGCTTCCTTCCGTGTCCAACCACACAATGTCTCAGAACCAGAGCACTTGGTCTCGTCACAGGTGCAGCCTAGTGGCGAAA
>NW_020854473.1:0-4693 GCF_000972845.2 Larimichthys crocea | reverse complement strand
ACGCTTGAAAGTGGGACACATGGTACAGCTGACAATCTGGAACGGGGAAAGGGAAACAAAGGGATGAAGACACAGGTGATTAGGGCGTGACAACATAAGCGGAAACTGGGAGACTGAGTAGGTGAGCAGGGACTGGATTGTGACAAATTCGTCTATTGCATGAAACAGGGGTTCCACCTAAATACTTCCCACAGACAGGCCTGTCCCTTACCCGTCAGCCAGTGGTTAAACCTTTAAGAATTATTCAACCTCATGAATAGTCCCTGCATAGTTCCCTAGATGATCTCCTTTTTTACATGTTTCCGACACCAATAATCTAAACTCATGGAGGGTACAACAACTGAAGGTTGTGTTTTTGAGTTTGAGCTGCGAGAGCCTGCTCTGTATCTCCATTCAACAGATCACTGTGACTCCCTCACCCTCCTTAGATTACAACCTCACCACCCTCTCTGGTGACCAGTACACATCCTGTCTGTGTGCAAGGAGCGCAAGAACCCCCTCACTGACCAGGCGCCCTCAGTCTTAGTGAGCAGCGAGCTTTCACACTCTGGTGTGAGATGGTTAAAGGAGCCAATGGTGGGGAACTGTTGTTCCTCGTTGCACAGCCAACTTTACCAACTCTTTTCCCAAATCATGAATCTATGTGACAACAAAATGTTGTGACAGTTTTGGAATCAACAAGATCTGAAAGATGATCAAAGGTTCACGTCTGTTGTTTGTTGACCTTTTTTAAGGATGGTTGGAAATGTGTCCTGTGACCGCTGAAGCCTGTGGCACCCAAGCTTCGGATGGGACAGTGAGATTGTTAGTGTGCAAGAACAAAAGGTCGTATTGACCGGGTCACACGATCTCTCATCGTAAGAGGTTGGTACAAGAATGACAAAGAAAAAAGTTTTCTTTTAACCAGCATTTTTTTGCATTTCACCATTATTTTCCTTCCCTCAGGCGGGGGAACTGAGCTGACAAAGACCCCAACTGGCTGCTCTGTTCCAAAGTCAGTATTGTTGACAGCAGGGAGGGGCAAGAAGTTAGGAGGAGTGAGTGGTGATAGAAACAGTCATTAGTTTGGCAGGGAACAGTTAATTCATTATGGATTATCAGTTTGTGGCAAGGCAAGCAAAGATCTTACAATGTTTTTTATAAGTGATTACATTGAAATAAGCAATTACCAACCCAATAATTTAAATGATAACTAACAGCATCCACGGTCAAAAACCTTATCAAACCATAGCTGTTACTTGGGTGTCTGTAGTGGTTAAATATTCGAAAATAACATATTAGCAGTTTGAATTAAGTTAAAACGCTAGGCACCAAACTCCCGTGTTAAGAATATACACTTTGGGGTGGCACTTTGCTCAGCCCGGTAGAGCAGCTGCCCCAGATTCGAAAGCCTCGCTGAGGCTGGCCCGGCTCGGTCCTGACCTGTGTCCCTTTTCCTCCCCGCATCCCATTTCCCCATCTCTCTTCTCTCTGCCCACATTTCCTGTCACTCTTCAGCTGTCTCTAATCAAATAAAAAAAAGGCAAAAAAATTATTATCTTAAAAAAAAAAAAAAATGACACGTTACATGCCTTGTGTCCTGTAAATACACTCAATTCAGATAAAGGACAGTCATATCTTACAATTCTACATGCAATATAATTAACTATAGAACTATTTGTGGCAACGCTGGTCTCTCTATGATTGATTCCCATAATAAAATTTTTTTGTTTTTATCACGAGCTCTGCTTGAACGTTTTTGTCTTCATAAGATGTTTGTTCCTCTGTCTTGTACAAAGAGAACTTTGACGAGTAAATAAAACATACAACTCCCTAGAACATGATTGAAGATCTGCCCGTGCCTTCACTGCTCTGTCCGGGTAAAGACTACGCGGTAGTCTGTCTTAACTATCAGATTCAGACAGGTTTGACAGCTTACCTCCCTCATTATGAGGGCTTCAGTAATACAATTTGCACTTGTGTATAAAAAACATTGCACTTTGCACTTTGCAGGTCCAGTACAGTGGTTTGTCCCTGATGAATTGGGTCGCGTTTTTTTGGGCGGTGACATTCTGGCCGAGCCCTGAAAGAACCTTGGGGATGGACTTGCGCAGATGCCATATGGATTGGTGAGCAGAACATTGCTCGCTTCTGTCCCCCAACATTTTACAAATCCTCCAATACCTGAAAGACCACACACAGCTGAACGCCCGGCTATCAAGGAAAAGGCTACCAACTTCCTGCTATGGTGAGTCTCTTTGGTTTGATATGTAAAAAACTCGTCAGATCTGGTCGCAAGTTTCCGTCTGTAACAAGCTGGTGCTGGTTAACAAAAGTAAAAGGCAGAAGATTAGGTTTTGTTAGACAGAAACCAAGAGGCCACCAGGGGCAAGCGTTGTTCTTCACTCCCCGCTTAACCTCTGATACTGTGGTACAGTATCATTAATGTCATAAAACATGTTTCGGTTCTTAAACAGGCCTACCAGAGACAGAGCCTGAATAAAAACATGAACAGCGGGTGCTTACAGCACATTTGGAACAGGAGATGGGAAACACTGGGTGAGACATTTGGACGCATCGTCATCTGTGTGCAAATTGAACCATTTCATACCATGACATAACGAGTTTTTACCTCGAAGTGAAAGAACAGAGTACAACCTCAAAAACATTATTTTGGCATGATTCACTAGCAAAACTTAATGGAAGCAAGTAATAAGATAATTAATTAAGATTATGTTAATAGTACTAATAAACTTCAAAAATGATCATTAATTTTCAGCGGTGGGGTTTTTGGCAAAAAAATTGACTTTATTAATACTGAATGCATAAACGGTTACTACGATACTGCCTGTGTAGTGGAACATATTGTATTTATTAGGACTGTTACATAAATCGTATGACTGATTGTCACATTAATGTTTTTAGTTAATTATATTAATAACTATGTGAATTCAAAGTGGATGGAAATTTTCCATGTAATGGATCATAAGTCCTCTGCAATTTTGGCCAAAATTTGTTTTGAGTGAGATAGTAGGACATGCACTGAAATGATGGTTATGAAAAATTTGAGTTCATTCCTGCCGTATATATTAGTCATTTATAAAACTCTTCTGGTCTTGACTGAAAATACCACTAATGTACTGAATGTCCTTAACACATAGAATTAATGCATGACATGATCTTAGCTAATGACGTAAGCATGAGGTGCGATGTTTCAGTGACTTTCGAGAGACAGTGACACGAACCAAGTGCGTGTCCCGTCTTCACTTCATTTAGACATGGTCTAACGTTGTTTTAAATATCCTCAGTCTTGACTGCTTTTTTGTTTTTTTTTTGTGTTGAAGATCTTTGCCAAAGCACGGTCTTTCTCTACACATCGGCCCAGAAAAGATTGCAGAGTCAAAGACTTGGCTGAAAGTAACAACAAGAAAATGGCTGTTTTTCTACAGTTGGGAAAGACTCTTCAACAACATAAAATGAAAGGTAAGGAAAAGGTCCCTTTAGAGTTTCTATAAAGAGGTGACTGAGTAAATGATGGAAACTAAGAAGGTTTAAATCCTTTTCATATTCCATGGCCACTATCAGCACACCCTGGCCAGTTCATGGCTCAGTATAAATGCCAACCAAACGCCATAATTGCAGCAAATGTCCAATCGGATTCAAATTTATTGGCAGAGTAGCAGTGCCAGTAACAGGGCACCACCAGTTGCAATCCTGAGTGTAACAGTGCCTGAAATCACTTTTGTGAATGTTGGAGGTAGAGGTAAACAGTGATGATCATGCTGTAATGATGCTTCCCTCTCCACAGGGGTGGTGTGTACCGATGAAGGGAACGCTCAGTGGCTTACATCAATGCTGCCAGATTCTTGGAGATGAAGTGTCTTAAGTTTGACTCCTGTGCAGTAAATAGAGCTCATGCTTTCTAACGTAACGCTTTTTTTACACAGAAGGTAAGAACAAAAAGCAAAAGAAGTTGGTAGGTTTTTTTATACATTGTAAATTGAATGTAAATATTTTTTCTCTTTTGTTCTCTTCCCAGTGTGGCAGTTTCTTCTATCGTAATTTAGCTATATAAACAGGGACTTTCACCTGCGGAGATCGGTGCTCTTTTCAGTTTACTCTTCAGTTTAATCATTAATCATTTAATATATTCACACATAGTTTTACAATCAGAATCATTATTGTAGTAATTATTAGTGTTGAATAACCACCGTTTTATAATTGGAGTGGAAAGAGCACATCATTTTTCCCTAGTGTGCTTTTCGGTTTTGTATATTTTAGTACATTTTAAAATGAATTTTATTAAAGACACTTGTATGTAACTTGTGTATTTCCATGTCTCTTTCTGTAAACATGCACCAACAGTTCACACTTTAAATGAAATTCATGCACAATAAAATGAGGTGTCCCACTTCAAACTGGTCTTATGTTCAATTCTGTTTTTCCACTGATCACTACTGATCACTGTTCTCTCCTCTGTATTTATCTTTTATCTGCAATAAGGTTTATATGACTTTTCTGATATCAGATACACATTTTTTAACTGTTAGTAGTAGTAGTAGCAGTTACTAAGATACAAGTAGAAGAGGATGAACAATAAATAGTATTTTCTTTCTGCTATGGTATTGAACCTGACTGCAGAAGATGGTTAGTTACCCAGAACTATCTCTGAAATTGGTGTTCAAAAAGTGTCACATCCAGTCCCTGCTCCACC
>NW_020854472.1:0-5051 GCF_000972845.2 Larimichthys crocea | reverse complement strand
TAAATAACAGTGCAACAAAATGCAAAAAAGTAAAGTTCATGTATGTGTGTCAATGAGGCATTTATAGCGATGGAATGCTGCCGGCCGGACGCGTTCCTGTGTTCCTCTGTGGTTGCATTTTCGGGAGAGGAGTCCTGCTGCTGAAGGAGTCTCTGCCGAGCCAGTTGTGTCCTCGAGAGGGTTGAGCCCTTGTTCCACTCTGACTGACGTTAGACAGCCTCCTCCTCTCTGCCCCGGTCGTCCGAGTGCTGTGCCTCGCCCTTGGTGCGCTCATTTTACGCACGCAAAACTGTGGATACTTTGATGATTCTTACGCGCAATTAACCGCTTTTTTGCGTTAATCCTCCGACATACGCTCAACCACATCTGCCCTTTGTGGTCCCTTAGTACTCTCCATCCGGATGCTTGCCTGCCCTGTACCGGCCGTTTGGTGTGGCTCTTCCTCTTCCCGCCGTTCCGCCTCCTTCACTCCTTTACTGTGTGGCCTTTGCGCTCTATCTGCTAAATTCGTTGCCAAGTGATCCCCTTTCCTTGCCCAGTTGCTCTGCTGTGCCTGTCTGTTCCCTTCAATTCTTCAATTCATCTTCCCTTCACTTGCATTGATGCGTTTTAACTCACACTGCCGGCCCCCACCTCACCTTCCCCTCCCAAGTAACCAGGTTCCTTTGGCCCCCGGCGGCCCCGGTGGTTTTACCTTTGCACCGTTTCGCTTGGTCCCGCAGTTCCCTGCGTCTCCCCTGGCTGCACCCGAAACCGACCTCTCCTTTTGTCCTTCTTCCCCCAATATCCTGTTTTTTCCTGCCTTTGGTCGAGTACAGTTGCCCAAAAAAGTAATGCTTTCAACTTAAATAAGGTAAGATAGGTTGGTCATCATTTCTGCACAATGATTAAAACATTTGCGCCTGTCCGGTCACCCTTCAACCAATATTACCATCTAGAAATGATTGTACACGAGAAATCAACTCAAAATAAACTTCAACACATTTCAGCATTCAACATTTTTTAACACAATTCTTATCATCTACTGAACGATTTAACCTGAGAACAATCATTAGAGTGTAAACAAACTACTGTGTTTTCCTAACAGGCCAGTACATGAATTTAAATATACATTCTGTTACTAAAAATGCGATGATTAAATAAGTTGGAAAAGTTTACAATTGTCTTACGTGAAAATGTCACAGCAGGTTGGTCTTTTGGATTTTCTGGAGCTTTCTCTCGTGTGTAGAGTGGGTTCACGAGCTTTCCTCTCGTGTAGGGTGGGGTTTTCACGGCGCTTTCCTCTCGTTGTAGGTTGGGTTCAGGAGCTTTTTCTGTGTAGGATGAGGTTTTTAAGGTTGGGTTAACTTTCTCACGACAGGTGTTCACAACAAGGTCAACAAACGTTCTCGAGTTCCACACGAAACTGAATAATTCTTAATTCTGGCGTCTCGTTGCCCTTAGTCACCACGGTCTGTCTCCATGACAATGACGGATGCACGTGCGTGCGTGAGGATGATGACGCGCAGTAAATGGATTAGTTGCGCGTGCTGCATCAAAATAAAGTGGGTTCGCGTGTGATATTGATTTGGACCTCCACGCAACCTTGAACAAGAGGACTGGATCAAAGTATCAAAGTTTAAGTTGAATTTTTATTTTTGTACAAGAAGGAGCGTTTAACACACAACGGGTTACAGAGGCAACGGCTCCCTGAGGAGGCTCTACAGTTGGGTCTATACATTTTTTTAATGGGCTGTCTTGGACACCTCCCCACTGATCAGTTAATATCCATAATCGTCCTTTTTGGGTTTCCTTCCGTAATGCCATTATTATTATTATTTATATTATATGATTATTATTATTATATTTATTATTGTTATTTCCATTTTTGCTTTGTCTAATGTCCAATGTTTTCCTTGCCTTGTACAGCACTAGAATTGCCTTGTGTACAAATTATGCTATACAAATAAACTGCCTTATTTTCATATCCAAATGATACTTCCCTAACCTTCTCTTTGTCCTTGTTATTTTATAATTACTCTCCTGCCAGCCCTCAGTGAATGAAATACGGCCAAAATACGGAACAGCATGCAAAAACAGGGACACCACACATTATATGAGTTAAAACCTCTGCACCCCGTATAATCCTAATTTTTTATAACAATTACTGTATATGTAGGTTTGGGAGTTCAATTTCCACGTGATCTACATTTCTAATGTAAACATCCTTATACAGTGTAAGAGTTCATTGAAGCTGATTTATAATTTAATACATTTGCGGTGTCCACATATTTGTTTTGGAAAAAAATGCCTCCAAACAGCTTCCCCACCAGGAGCCAAAGTTTTCTGGATAACTTGTAAAAACCAGAAACAAAATTTTATGAAGGGATTTCTTCTTATATATTTGTTATTTTTAACAAATATATCACGTATAAATATAATATATAACTATATATATCTACCTTACCTCTCAACTGGTCTTTTCAAAGGTTTACAGTGTGTGAATTTGGCAAATTTGTGTGAAATTACTCTTTCCCAAAAGCGTAGGGACCTTGCAGTGGCCATCCCATGGACAAAAAGAAGTATCATGTTAGCTGTATTGTTGACTTTTTTCTTTCTTTTAAAAAATATATTATTTCATATTAATTTTCTTTAGTATAAGGCCTTTCAGCAGCTGCAACACAACAAGAACAATAGCGCCATAGACAGGGCACAATCTGTGCCAGCTGAGAAAAAGGGCAAAGTTTCTGCACTTTTTAAAACTGCAAATTGTGCTGGCATTGGATACTTGTCCCCTAAAGCCAATTGGAGTTAATCTCATTGAAGCGGACTGTGAGAATGACGAGAGAGAGATAGAGAGATATACTCCACACTTCTCTGTCAAACCGCGTTGACAGTTTTAAACTTTAGACTTGTTCTCCTACCCCTCAAGCATCTTACAGTTTTTGAGGGACATTCTGAACGCGTATTGTCCACAGTCGTCACCTTTCAACACACAGTTCCACTGTATTGTGGTCAACACTGCATTTAGTAGTCTCTGCCATCAGCCTGCAAATTATTCTTGAACGACTGTTTGTGTTCTGTATAATGAGCGTGATAAAAATTACCTGGCTGTATCTCTCAAAGCTGTAGCATAAACTGAAAGCTCCAGAGGTTTTAACAATGGAACGTGTTCTTTACAAAATGTTTAATCAATGTACAACCTGTGTGTTATTTTAAATAATTTTTAGACCAACTGATATCTCGTGAAATTGTGTCTGTAGCATCAGAATATAATGGATAAATGCCCTTGAGAAAAACATTTTTTCCACATTTACACTCATTTAATAAGAAAAGGCGATCCAGAGAGATCTATCTTTTGTTGGCGCCTACTTTTTGAGTCTCTTTGAGATTCTGGGGATGTAGTCTAATGTGGATATAGGGTTATTGGAGGATTATGTTTTGTTCTTATTCATCATCCCGCCTCTTTTTGCCCGAGATGGTCCATGTGGGGAACAAGGTTATTTTTCACTTTTCCCAAACTGCCCTTGGCTACACCCATGTTGACAACGATATTGCTCGCAAGCTTGAGTTATTCACAGAGGATAAGGGGATGTTGAGGTCTCAGAGTAATAAGGAACTCATTCAGCCTCTAGGTGGCTTACCTCAATCAGTGTCATCCGGTCGATCCGCTCCATTTCAAAAGATGGTCGACATGTGCGGTTGGGCTGGAAGAACGAGCCGCTAGATCGCTTTGCAGAGTTAAGTCACCGACGCTCGTCCTTTTGACATTGTTATTCAGGTATTAGACGTTTGTTTTGTGTCTTTATCTTTGTATCGAGGGGAAAACAGTAAATTATCCCTTTTACAACATCCAAGGCATCACACCATTCTGGAACATGACATATCATGTTCCGGAATGGTGTCATGTTTCAGAATGTTACCATTCCGGAACATGCATTCCAGAATGCTAACTTCTAGAACATGACAACATTCTAGGACATGACAACATTCTAGAACATGACAACATTCTTGAACATGATGTCATGTTCCAGAATGGTGTCATGTTCTGGAATATTAACATTCTATGACATGACAACATTCTAGAATAATGCAACAACATCCAAGAATCACACCATCTGAACATGACATCATGTTCCGGAATGGTGTCATTGTCATGTTTCAGAATGTTAACATTCCTGAACATGACAACATCCTAGAACATGACAACATCCTAGAACATGACAACATTCTAGAACATGACACCATTCTAGAACATGATGTCATGTCTGAAAAGGTATATGAAGTGTCTGGACCTATTTCACTTCTTTTTACATTTGAAATAGATTTTGGTTCAGACATAAAAAAAAAAAATGTAATGGGTAATTAAATAGGTTTTCATATATAGCACAAGGAATTTGTCTCTAAAACATGGCAACATTCTGGAAGATGACAACATCATAGAACATGTTACCATTCTAGAAACATGCAATTCCAGATGCTAACTTCTAGAACATGACAACATGCTAGAACATGACAACATTCTAGCACATGACAACCATTTCGGAACCTGAACAACAATCTATAACATGATGTCATGTTTCCAGAATAGTGTCTGTTCCCGGAATATTAACATTCTTAATGCAGGACAAAAGTCAGAATATGACAACTCGCAAGGCAAGCAAACCATTCTGGAAAAGGACATCATGTTCCGGAA
Organism: Larimichthys crocea; assembly: GCF_000972845.2. Lineage (NCBI taxonomy): Eukaryota > Metazoa > Chordata > Actinopteri > Sciaenidae > Larimichthys > Larimichthys crocea. The sequence continues at coordinate 376 of NW_020854472.1, read as the reverse complement.
ATGGTGTCCATGTTTCAGAATGTAACACATTCCGGAACATGACAACATCCTAGAACAGACAACATCCTATACATGACACATTCTAAGAAAACAATTACACCTTTCCTAGAACATGATTGTCATGGTCTGAAAAGGTTATGAAGTTCTGGAACCTATTTCACTTCTTTTTTACATTTGGAAATAGATTTTGGTTTAGACATACAAACAAAAAACGTAAATGGGGTAATTAATAGGTTTTCATATATGCACAAGGAATTTGACATCATGTTCCGGCATAGGGCATGTTTCAGAATGTTTTAACATTCCGGAACATACAACATCCTATAACAAAAAAAAATTCTAAAAACATACAACATTATGGAAGATGACACATCAC
>NW_020854471.1:0-24029 GCF_000972845.2 Larimichthys crocea | reverse complement strand
CAGTCTGTTAGCTGCTGTTAGCTCCAGTCTGTTAGCTGTGTTTAGCCTTAGTCTGTTAGCTCAGTCTGTTAGCCTCAGTCTGTTAGCTGCAGTTGTTAAGCCGCTGTTAAACTGCGCTTAGCCGCTCGTTGTAGCTCAGTCTGTTGCCGCTGTTAGCTGTTCGTCTGTTAGTTGCCGTCTGTTAGCTGCTGTTAGCTCAGGTCTGTTAGCGCGCTGTAGCTGCGTCTGTTAGCTGGTTAGCTCAGTCTGTTAGTGTCTGTTAGCTCAGTTGTAGCTGCTGTTAGCTCACTCTGTTAAGCTGCGTCTGTCTTAGCTCAGTCTGTAGCTGCTGTTTAGCTCAGTCTGTTGAGCTGCTTTTCTGTGTTCTGTCCTCCCACCATGTTGTCAACAGTCTTCAGTCAGAGTCCAGCGAGGCTGATGATGACTAGAAACCAGGTTCTGACTGTGTTAACATCATCACTGGAGTCCAGACTGAAGAGCAGTAACTCTATCTCATGAGACTTTGGCTTGGGAACCGGAGGGTGGACTGGTTAGCTGTGCCAGCACTCCTGGGCACTGTCGAGGGTGCCCTTGAGCAAGGCACCGAACAGTACAACGCTGCAACTGTAGCTGTGTTAGCTATGTCAGTGTATTAGTCAACTTGTAGTGCTGTGGGTTAGTGTTCACGTAACGTTAAGCAAAAACAATGTAACGAAGACCGATGGCACGGAGCTGGACAGCGGACACAGCTGCGACGGCCGAGCTCCGACGGACGGAGTTAAAGTGGGATGCCTTTTAGGGTTGGTGAGAGCTTGGCTGAAATAAACAGGTCTGGAAGGACAGACGCCGAGCTGGGCTGACTGCTGCTGGACTAGGCAGTGATATCAGCTGGGCGCTGCTGTTATGGTTTCTGGTTCTGCTGATGCTGCTGGACTAGCAGGGTCCGTGACATAACTGGCCCCGGGCCAGTGATGGCCAGAGTCCTGGATAAATCGGAAAATTGAGATTTGGATTTTTCTCAGGAATTTTCACCGTAAAAGCGGTTAAAGTTGTTTGCAACTTTCTTTAGACAAAGCTAATCATACAAATGGTCCGCTAACAGCAGAAGAGGAGGTGCTTTTTTATTCCCTCATGGACTTCAACAGTTCACATGGCTAAGACCTCGCGATCGGAGGTTGCATTGTTCTGTTGTGTTTGTCGGCATATTCCAAAGCACAGGCTGACCGGTCCATGAACGTTTGTGCGAACGGGCTCACACTGGCGTCAAGAGCAGGTGACTAATAATCAACGCTGCCTACCCACACAATCAAATCTAGCAGCCCTGTGTCTTTCGAAAGTAGACGGTCACTCGGACAACCTGTTGACTCGGTTCCAAACAATCATGGCCTGCTTACAATTTCGGTGTTGGCTTCAGCCTTCGTTGGAGCTGTCAAAGCGTCTTGGTGTAACGTGTCTCCCACATACCTAGGACCACCGTTCTCCACCGCGGCGTGAGGCTGGGGAACTTATTTGAAAGGTTTCCTGGCCCTGTCAGCTGTTTTAAGACAGTCACCCCAAGACGCCTTCTGACAGCTCGACGAAGGCCGAAAATGTGAGCGGTATGTTACATCCATCCTACTTACTGGTCGATCACAAGCGAAACTAAAAACTATAAACCGTGTGGATACGTTGTCCTAACACAACTACTTTTGTTTATTTTTCAGTTTGGAAATGTCTGGAGGGTCCAGACCTTGCGACATTTACTCCATGGTCTGTGGTTGAGACAGGTGTCTTGCAGCAGCCGCAGACAGCGGGCTTGGATGTGAAACAACACACTCCTTTTTCCTCTCACTGTTCTATGTGATTGTGTTCTACGGCAGATGCATTCTTATGTTATTGACATTAGAGAAAAAAATTCTCTGTTGAAATGTGGAACCTTGTAACTAACTTAAAATTAGATAAAAAAAAAAAAACAAGTTATTTCATTTTTGTCAGCCGGGCCAGTGACAATACCCAAGGGGCCAGTAATAAAACACGTTCATGTTGAGCCCTGACTAGTCAGTGATATTAGCGCACTGCTGTGGAATATTAGTACATCAGTTAAGTAATCGAGTAAATAAAGCTGGTGACCTCAGGCTCAATGACAGTGTTGTGTGAGAGTGTCCATTATAAATCGATACGATCTGATCATAAGCAGCGCTGTAACCGTGACAACCACTATAGAAAACACAACACACACACACACACAGACAACACCACACCCACACACAACTCACACCCGTCCTAAACACCCTCCTGCTGTATGTCGTCCTCTTCGTCTGTAGACTCCATCCTCTGGCGTGTGTGTGTGTGGTGTGTGTGTGTGTGTTGTCCAGCGTGTCAGCAAAGGTGAGGGGCATTTCTGGGTACGTTACTGATGTCACAGGATCAGCTAACCACACACACACCAACGTAGTAAACACACTGATGAGGCGTGCAAGATGCGACCGGTTAAACGAGATGGACCAGCGAGAGCGAGCTCGGTTCATCGGTGCAGTCAGTCCAACCCAAACACAGCCAGCAAGGCATGTGGGACAATCCACAGAGAGGGAAGGGAGGCTGGGAGGAGTGGGGGAGGGGGCTTGTCTCACATTCCTGGTTCTCTGAGCTCACACAGAGAGAGACAGACAGACAGAGTGGTGTGTGTGCAACCAACAACCTAACAGACACCAATCCACCAAACCGACCCACAACCTAACACGCAAAAACAATCCACAACACAACCACAACCTAAACAGCAAAAACCACCAACCCACAACAACAGCAAACCAACCCACAATCCACAGGCACACCAATCCAAAACCAACCCACAACCTAACAGCCACCAATCCACAAACCAACACACAACCTAACAGCAACCGACCCCACACCTAAACAGCAAAATACCAACACCAATAGCAAACATCACACCAACCCACAACCTTACAGAACCAATCCACAACCAACCCAAACTAAACAGCACAACCCAACCTCAACCCACATCCAACCACACAAACTAACAGCAACAACCACACCCCCAACCTAACAGCAACACATCCACAACCAACCCACCAACTAAACAGCAAACCAGACCCACAACCACACTAACAGCAACGCACCCACAACCAACCACAAACCTAACAGCAACCGACCCCGACCACAGCAACCTAACCACAACCAACCCAACCTAACAGCAACCACACCACAACAACGCACCAACACCAACTAACAGCAAACCCACAACCCACAACCAACGCCAACAACCTAACACCAACCCAACCTACACAACCCACCCACCCAAACCACACCTAAGCAACAAACCCACACCAACCACAACATAACAGCAACCAACCCACAAACCTATAACAGCAACAAACCCACAACCAACCCACCAACCTAACAGCACCAATCCACAACCAACCCACAAACCTAACAGCAACCAATCCACCCAAACCCACAACCTACAGCAAACAACACCCCACCTAACAGCAACCAACCACAGCCTAACAGCAACCAAATCCACAACCTCACAGCAACCAATCCACAACCACCCACAAACTTAACCAGCAACCAATCCACAACCAAACCACAAACCAATCCACAACAACCCCACAACCTAACAGCAACCCAACCCACAGCCTAACAGCAACCAATCCCACAAAACCTAACACAACCAATCCACAACCAACCCACCAACCTAAAGCACCCCCCCCCAACCATCCACAACCACCACAACAATACCACAACCACAGCACCACAAACCTAACAGCAACCATCCACAAACCTACAGCAACAATCCACAACCTGACAGCAAACCAATCCACAACCTAAACGCCACAAACCTCAGCAACCAACCACAACCTAAACACAACACCAGACCACACACCAATCCACAACCTAACAGCAACCAATCCACAACCTAACAGCAACAAACCCACAACCAACCCCACAGCTAACGCAACACCAATCCACAACCAACCCACAGCCTAAACACAACCAATCCACAACCAAACCCACACCAACCGCAACCAACCACACACCAAACCCACCCAACCTAAAAGCAACCAATCTACAAACCCACCCACAAACCTAACAGGCAACCAACACCCTAACAGCAACACCATCCACAACCACACCCAAACCTAACAGCAACTAATGCCACAACCAACGTACAACCTAACAGCAAACCCATTCCACAAGCAACCCCACAACCTAAAAGCACCCATCTACAACCAAACCCACCTTAACAGCAACCCACTCCACACCTACACGCATACCAACCCCACACCTAAAGCAACCAATCCCACAACCACACCCACAAACCTACTAGCAAACCCATCCACAACCACCCACAACACCAATCCACAACCCAACCCACAACCTCACAGCAACAAACCCACAAACACTAAAAGAACCACAACAACCTAAGAACACCGACACCCACTAGCCACCAAACACACGCACCACCCAAATTCTGAACCTCCACCGTGCCATGGCTCAAATGTCCACACGCAGAAATTTCACATGTTACAGCTGGGGCAAGACAGGTGGAGGCGTTGTGTAGGTGACAGGGTGGAGATGTTGCAGTGCTGGACAGGGGGCGTCGTTGTTGCCAGGGCGGACAGGTGGACGCGTTGTTGCAGCGTGGACAGGGTGGAGATGTTGCAGGTGTGACAGGTGGAGGCGTTGTTTGTTGCAGCTGACAGTGAAGAGCGTGTTGCAGTTGTGACAGGTGGATGGCGTTTGCAGCAAGTGTTACCGTGGAGGTGTTGTGCTTGCAGTGTGACGTGGATGCGGTGAGCTGAGTGGGACGCTTGGTGTGGCGTGCGAGGTGTTGCATGGACGCTTGAGTGTGACAGGTGAGGTGTTGCTGCAGTGTGAAGGTGGAGTGTTGAGCAGTGTGACCGGTGGAGGTGTCTGCCGTGTTGAAGGCGAGGGTGTTGCAGTGTGACAGATGGTGAGCGTCGTTGTTGTGCTGACGCGGTTGCATCTGACAGGTGGGAGGGTGTCAGGTGAAGTGGAGGCATTGTTGCGTGTGACAGATGGAGGCGTTCCTGCAAGTTGTGACAGGTGGACGCGTTGCAGCGCAGTGTGACAGGTGGAGGTGTTGCTGCAGTTGTGACAGGTGGAGGTGTGCAGTGTGTGCCAGATGGAGCGTTGTTGCAGTTGTGGACAGGTGCGACGTTTTGTTGCAGCGTGACATGGTGGAGGGTGTTGCAGTTGACCCGGTGGCGGCGTTGTGCAGTGTGAAGGTGGAGGGTTGTGCAGTTGAACAGGTGGACCGCGTTCGTTGTAGGTGGACGGTGGAGGCGTTGCTGCGTGTGACAGGTGGAGGCGTTGCAGCAGTGTGACAGGTGGAGGTGTTCTGGCCGTTGACAGGGGGAGGTGTTGCAGGTGACAGATGGAGGCTGTTGTTGCAGGTGCACAGTGGGACGCGTTGCTGCGTTGTGACCGGTGGAGAGTTGCTGCAGTGTTACAGTGGAGGTGTGCCGCGTGTGACAGGTGGAGGTGTTGAGTGTGACAGGTGTGTAGTGGAAAGGTGGGGCGTTCAGTGTGACAGATGGCAGGCGTTGTTGCCGTGTGACGGGGAACGCGTTGTTGCAGTGTGGACAGGTGGAGGCGTTGCAGCAGTGTGACAGGTGGAGGCGTTGCAGCAGTGTGACAGGTGGAGGCGTTGCAGCAGTGTGACAGGTGGAGGTGTTGCTGCAGTGTGACAGGTGGAGGTGTTGCAGCAGTGTGACAGGTGGAGGTGTTGCTGCAGTGTGACAGGTAGGCTAGGAGGTGTTGCCAGTGGACATGGTGGAGGCGTTGCAGCAGTGTGACAGGTGGAGGTGTTGCTGCGTTGTGAAGGTGGACTGGTGTTGTAGTGTGACAGGTGGAGGCGTTGTGCATGTGCCGGAGTGTGAAGTGGAGGGTTGTAGTGTGGACAGGTGGAGGGTGTAGCTAGTCCAACTCCAATGACAGCAGTCGAGGCTGCTGAGCTGGCAGCGAGCTGGGTCCTAGCTCGATACTCGAACAGAACAAGAAGAAGAAACGAACAGAACTCCCGACCTCCAGAAACCTGCAGAACACCAGACCGGCCTCCTGTTGCTGAACGAGAGCCACACAAAAGTCAGTCCAACCAGACCCACACCGACCGATCAAAACTGACCGGACTCCAGCAGCCAGAGGGACCGGGTCTGTACTGTGTGCGTGGTGTGTACCTGGGCAGTAACAGCGGCAGCCTCAGGTTGCGAGAAGCGCGCGGGGCGGTGATCTCTGATCAACAGACACCCGAGCTACCGAAGCCCGACAGCCGCTCCACGGTCCAGTTATCAACACGTCAACCCCCCCTGACACACACACACCACACACACACCCAACCAAACACACCCCCCCACCACACACACACAAACACACGGAGTTATATACACTGCGCTGCCCCCTTTGACAAAACACACAATTATTACTTGTATATTGTAATAACTAATAATTAATAATGAATCCAGAATGAAGAAATTAATATATTAATTAAACACAATCAGTGAAAATCACTTTAAATAAATATGTGAAGGACAGTTGGCTCCTGCTGGCTGTTGTAACCTTCGGGACGACCACTCTCGGGGAGAAGTCTGTGATGGCGGCGAGGACGTGTGGAGGAGGAGGTGGAGGGCGCGGTGAGGAAAGGAGGGAGGCCGAGGAGCGGGCGGAAAGGGCTGGGGCGCACCATGTATCGGACCCCGGCGGGACGAATGGGTGGGCCTTGGCGCTTGCGGCGGTGGAGTGGAAGCTACGACTGGATTGGCCTCCTCGGGTGGATGAGGTCAGAGCAGAGGTAGGGGGACTGGCTGTCAAAGGAGATGTCCAAGCTATCCCTCCCCTCCCGCGCTCCACACGGCTCCGCCTCCTCCTCCAGGTGTGTTGTCCATGCAGGTGTGTCATCCGAGTCGTAGGCTCACTATCTCCCTCCTCCACCTGGATAGGGGGCGGTGGGCTGCCGCCTGAGTGGTATCCATGGCCAAACAGCAGCACGGGGTGGTGGAGTCAGCGTCGCTGCTCGCTATGTTGCTTTAGCATATTGTTGCACACGACAGCTGAGCGAGGGGCGGAGCCTCAGGGGCAGTCAGGATGATTATTATAAAAGGGTGGTACAAAGGACCAATGCGTTGCTGTCGTCCGCCTGACGCCTGGTCTGATTGGGGCGGCTTTTTGGTTTCCTGGACAACACATCGAGCAGCGTGCATTGAAGCGCGACTGCTGTCTGCTGCCGTGGGAGACGAGAGGAGGGGGGAGTGGTTGTATGAATGAAAAGAAAGACCATTGGATGAGGACTTGAAGAGGCGGGGCCTGAAATAAGATTGTTGTGGAAGGGCCCGTCGAAGATTCACCTGCGCAGAGCCCAAATTAGTGGGCGGGTTCGCCGTCCGTTTTTTTTTCATCATCATTCATCATCATCATCCAGTTGATCCTCTTCTTCGTTGCCCCCGCCTCTTCCATCTCCAGCTCCAGGCAGAGGGGGAGGAGGCGGCGGGGCAGAGATGGGGGGGAGGGAGGAGGGGAGGGAGGAAGAGGGCGGGGGGGGGACGAGAAGGAGGGAGCGGCAGAGTCTCGCCACTGTCCGCCTCAGAGGAGGGAGGAGCGGGAGGAAGGATGGGGAGACAGAGGAGGGAGGGGTGGGACGGTTTAGGGGGGAGGAGGGAGGAGGGAGAGAGCGAGGGAGGGTGGGTAGTGGTAGAGGGGCGAGGAGGGGAGGAGCTTGAGGGGACCCGGGGAGAGGGGGAGGGCGGGGGGAGGGGGCCGCCCGACGTCTGACCCGTTTGGGAGAGTTCAGGAAGGAGTCCGGGTCGAAGGCGGGAGGAAGGGAGTGGGGGGGGGCTGGGGGGATTGGTGGGGCGAGAGGAGGAAGAGAGGGGTGGGCAGCAGCAGGGGGGGGAGCAGAGGAGCAGCGGAGGCAGGTGTTGGAGGAGGAGGCAAGGAGGAGGAGGAAGGGGGTTAGGAAGCAGGCTCCGATGCGGGGGAGGGGAGTAGGGTCAGGGGAGCGTTGGCCACGCTGGTGGCGCGCCTGGACAATGGATGGCGGGGGGGAGAGCCGAGGGGGGGAGGAGCAGGGGAAGTGAGGAGGGATGGGATGGGGGAGGGAGTGCTCTTGGTGGAGCAGGAGGGGTGGAGCGCAGGGGATGAGGAGTAATTAGTAAAACTGTCCGGCGTGTGTGAGTGACTCCTGCTTCACAATGTGCCGCCTCCTCTCCGTCCCACTCCTCCCACCGCCGCCACCTCCCCATTGTCATCCTTCGGATAGTTGTCGCCATTGAGATTCACAGCTCTGCGGGAGCGCCACCGTACGCCAGGTTTGCCGCGCGGTCGTAGAAGCCGTGGCCCGTGTTGGACACGGCGATGTGCGGCCCTGTGAGCTGAGGGGGGGAGGAGGTGGAGCTACGAGACACAAACAGAAGCTCAGATTGGCGTTCGCGTTTCCTGTCATGACATCAGCAAAGGCAAGTGGCGAGGAAGACTTACGTGGACGAGGGGCACGGGGACGATGCGGGGCTGCTTCTGCGGCATGCAGGTGGGGCAGTTTGGCGTCTACTCCTCCTCTCCTGCTCCCTCCCCCTCGCTGCCTCCCCTGCTCGGAGGACAGTGGTGAGGAGGAGGGTCTGCAGGGGACGGACGGCAGTTTCAGTTTGGGGGAGATGATGCGATGCTTGGTGCTGTTTTACCGCGGTAGGATATGTTCAACCCCTTGAAGGACTGCACAAAGAGTGAGGGTCAGAGTGAGGTCAGCGTGAGGTCCGGACTTGGGGTAGACTGAGGTCAGAGTGAGGTCAGGTGAGGTCAAGAATGGGGCAGGACTGAGGTCGACAGTGGAGGTCCAGAGCGAGGTCAGAGTGAGGTCAGGAATGAGGTCAGATGAGGTCAGACTGGTGGCTCAGTGAGGGTCAGGACTGGTGTTCAGCGTGAGGTCAGAGAGTGATGTCAGACTGAGGTCAGGAAGTGAGGTCAGACTGGGGTCAGAGTGGAGGTCAGACTGGGGTTAAGAGTGAGGTCCCACAGTAAGGTCAGACTGAAGTCAGAGTGAGGTCAGACTGGGGTTCAGAGTGAGGTCAGATGGTGTAAGAAGTGACCTTGCTGGTCACAGTTAAGGTCGAAGTGAGGTGTTGAGGTTCCCGTAATGTCAGAGTGAGGTCACAGTACGGTCAGAGTGAGGTCAGACTGAGGTCCGAGTGATGTTAGACTGATGTCACAGTGAGGTTCGAGTGACGGGTCACAGTGGGCATTGGGGTCAGGACTGAGTTTAGTACTGAGGGTAGAGTGAGGTCGAGTGGGTCAGAGTGAGGTCAGACTTGAGGTCAGTTGAGTTCAGACTGGGGTCAGAGTGAGGTCAGCGTGAGGTCAGACTGGGGTCAGAGTGAGGTCAGAGTGAGGTCAGACTGGGGTCAGAGTGAGGTCAGTCAGAGTGAGTTCAGACTGGGTCAGTAGTGAGTCAGGAGGAGGGTCAGACTGGTGGTCAGGTGAGGTCAGAGTGAGGTCAGATGAGGTCCCGACTGAGGTCAGAGTGAGGTCAGATGTCGGTCAGAGTGGGTCAGAGTGAGGTCAGGACTGGGGTCTCAGAGTGCGGTAAGGACTGAGGTCAGTCGTGAGGTCAGACTGAGTTCCGAGTTTGAGGTCAGATGAGGTCAGCGTTGATTTTCGGTCGTTGAGGTCAGATGGGGTCAGACACTGGGGTCAGCGTGATTTCGACTGAGGTCAGACTGAGGTCAGACCCTGAGGTCAGACTGAGGTTCAGACCGTGAGGTCACGAGTGAGGTCAGACTGGGGTCAGACTGGGGTCAGTGAGTCAGGTGATGGTCAGAGTTGAGGTCAGAGTGATGTCAGACTGAGGGTCCAGACTGCTTGGTCCGAGTGATGGTCAGAGTGTGAGGTCAGAGTGACGGTTCAGATGGGTCCGGATCTGGGGTCAGGACTTGGTGTACGTGAGGTCCAGGTGAGGTCATTGTAGTTTGAGGTCAGGGTGACTGTCAGATGGGGTCAGGACTGAGTCCTTGGTTAAGATTTTCCCTGAGGTCTATTGTCGTGAGGTCACAGTGAGGGTCAGAAGCGTTGACGGTTTTTTCAGAGTGCTGTCAGACTGGGGTCAGAGTGAGTCACAGTCTATGGTCAGCGTTGTCTATTGGTTCAGACGGGGTCCGAGTGAGGTCAGGAGAGTTGTTCAGGGACTGTTAGGTCAGCAGTTAGGTCACTAGGTTTCCGATTTTTTGCCTAAAATTTGAGCTGGTTACTCTTCTGGGTTATTACGTTGAAATGACTGGCATGGATTTCTTGTTGCTGCGCCTTTGGGCTGTTGGTGTGGTTATCTTGCCGTTCTCATTGATGTTTTTCTTTTTTTTTTTCTTCTTTTTGCTGATAACCAAAACTTTTCACTCGTATGTGAATTACTTCCCACAGAATCTTCCGTATTTTCTCGCATTCAATCCATTGCCCCGTGGACGAGGCGAGGTCTCGAACTAAGTGACGAATCCAGCCTTACCAATTATCACACTTGCTAACAACCTCACGTAATCCTCTGGTATAGTACCATCTGATTACTCGACTTAAAATGGGCCTAAGCATGCGCTTTCAGCAGGCTATTCTTTGATTATACACCGTAAAGCTGTCACATCGTCCCGATGCTTCATGGGACCACCGTGCGAAAAGGGCAGAGGACTCGAATTTAAAAGAATCATCCCAGGGACGGCAAATTAAGGTGTGCGAAAAGAACGATGTAAGGTCTGTTAAAACAAAAAAAAAAATATACAACAATGAAATGTGGACATGTTACGTCTGTGTGTGTGTCGTTGTGTGGGGTGTCGCCACCTGTTGACGTGAGGTGTGTTGTAGTCTGTTCCCTCTGTGTCGTGTGGTTGAGTGAAGTGTGTGAATGAGCTATGCTGTGCTACTGTGCCATGTTGAGCTGTTCGCTGATCGCTGTGTTGCTAGTGCTGTGTTTGTTTCGTTCCTTGGTATGTTGTGTATGTGTGTTCCTGTGTGTCTGCTGTCGTACATTAGTGTCTGTATGTGTGTTTTGTGGTGTGTATTGTGTGTGTGTGTATGTGTGTGTGTGTCATGTGTCGTGCTCTTGCCCCTCGTGTCTGCTATGTTGGTGTGTTGTAAGTGGTGTGTGTTTGTGTATGTGTGTGTGTGTGTATCGTGCCTGGTATGTGTGTGGTGGTTGGTATGTGTTGTGTGTAGTGTGTGTGTCGTGTATGTGTGGAGTGTACTCGCTGGGCTCCTTCTTTGTCCTGTTTGTATGTGTGTGTTACTCGCTGTGTGATGTGTATGTGATATGTGTGTCGATGTGTATGGTGTGTTATGTGTGTGTGTTGCAATGGTTATGTGGTGGTGCCATTTCTGTCGTGTTGCTATGTGTGTGTCTCCTGCTCGTCACTGTGTGTGTCCTTATGTGTGAATGTCCTTATTCTTGTGTGTGTATGCTGTGTGTGTGAACTGTGCTCATCGTGCATTTGTCGTGAATGTGTCATTTGTGTGCTGTGTGAAATGTGTATGTGCTGTCGTCTCCGTTTTGTATGTTGTGTGTGTTTTTGTCTGTTGTGTATGGTCTGCGTGTCTGTATGGTGTATTGTGCGTATGATGGCGTATGTGTGTGTTCGGTATATGTTCTGTGTGTTAGTGTATGTGTAGTGTGAATCCTCTGCCTGCTATGTGTGCGTGTGTCTGTTGTGTGTGTATGTGCTTGTGTGTGTCTTCTGTATGTGTGTCTGTGTATCTGTGTACTGTCTCACTCCTTTTTTTCCCTCTCCTCCCCCTCTGTCTGTGTATGCCCCCCTTTGTGTACCTGTGTGCTCCTGTGTCTTATGCTGCGTGTTGTATGTGTGTCTTGTGTTGCTATGTTGCTTGTGTGTATTCCTCCGATTTGCCGTGTTCTCTGTATTTCGTGTCCTCTGATACCTCTCGTGTGTATGTGCTGTCTGTTGCTATGTGTGTGTGTCGTGTTGAATGTGTATTGGCGCTTTTTCTTGTCTTGCTTTGCTCTTCCGCTGTTGCTGTTGTTGTCTATGTCGTGCTGTTTTGTTCTAAGTGTGCATGTGTATGTGTGTGTCGTGTGTTTTGTTGTATGTGTATGTGTTGGTGTGCTGTCCGTGTTTCCTCTTTTGCCCTTTTCCCTGTGGTGCCTTATTCTCTGGCTCTGTTGTTGTGGGCGTGTCTGTGCCTTTTTGCTTTGCTCTTTTTGCTTTCGCTCGTGTGAGTGGTGTCCTTTGCTTGTGTGTATGTTTCGTATTTGTGGGTGCTTGTGTCTGCGTGTGTGTGTCTCTCCGCTCACGTTTTGGTTGTCTTTTGTGTTCTGTGTTGTGTGTATGTGTTGTCCCGTTTGTGTGTGTCTGTGTGTGTGTGTGTGTCTGTGTGTGTGTGTCTGTATGTGTGTGCGTCTGTGTATGTGTGTGTGTTCTCCTGTTCTGTGTGCTGTGTCGTATGTCGTGTGTGTTATGTGTTTGTCTGTTTGTGTGTGTTGTGTTGTGTACCTGCAGCAGCCATGTAAGTTAGTCACCGTATGTGGAAGTCGGCAACTGGTAGGAATGGAGGAAGGACGTAGCAGCCGTTATACCGGCACTGATAAGCAGACCCAGATGTTAGCGGCTTTTATTGTGAAAGGCGTTGCTTCGCTCTGCACGGTGGCGCTCCTCCTCTATACTTCCATGCCCTGGACTTGAGCTTCATGTGGTCCTCTCTCGCGTCTTCCCATCCTCCCTCTTCTTCCAGCAGTACCCGTTTCCTTCTGTACTTCACCTTCTTCTGTTGTACAGGGCTGATGCTCCGTCTTGGCCTGGAACACCCAACCAGTGATGTAACGTCTCTGTGAGTGATGTCATCTGTGAGTTGATGTCACTTCCTGTGCTTGATTTGTCACGTCTAAGTGAGTGATGTCACGTCTGTCAACACACTCCCTTGCCTTCGTCTGGCAGGTGTGTGTGTGTGTGTGTGGTGTGTGTGTGTGTGTGTGTGTACCTGGTTTTTAGTGTGCAGGGGAGCGCCACTCATGTGTCTGTCAAATGAAATCAGGTATGACGCATCTCCTGCAGAGAGGAGGACTAGAGGAAGGAGAGAGAGAGAGGAGAGAGAGGAGAGGAGAGAGAGGAGGAGGATGAGGAGAGGAGAGGAGGAGGAGGGGAGAGGAGAGAGGCGAGGAAGAAGGAGCGCAGAGAGGAGGGAGAGGAGGAGGCGAGAGGAGGAGGAGGAGGAGGAGAGAGGAGAAGGATCGAGAGAGGAGAGGAGAGGGAGAGGAGAGAGAGCGAGGAGAGAGGAGAGGCGAAGAGGTAGAGAGGAGCGAGGAGGCGAGGAGAGGAGAGGATGAGAGGCGAGAGAAGCGAAGAGGAGAGGAGAGGGGAGAGAGGAGGAGAGGGGAGAGAGGAGGGAGGAGGAGGGAGGAGAGGAGACGAGGAGAGGAGAGAGAGGCGAGGAGAGGAGAGGAGATAGGAGAGGAGAGAAGGGAGAGGAGAGAGGAGAGGCGAGAGAGGCGAGCGGCGAGGAGAGGAGAGGAGAGAGGAGACGAGGAGAGGAGAGGGAGACCAGCGAGTGCGCAGGGAGGAGAGGAGAGCGGAGAGGAGGAGGAGAGAGGAGAGGACGAGAGGAGAGAGGAAGGAGGAGGAGGAGAGGAGAGAAGGAGAGGCGAGGAGAGAGAGGCGAGGGCGGAGAGGAGAAGGAGAGAGGAGAGAGGAGAGGAGCGAGGAGGAGCGGAGGAGGAGGAGATGAGAGAGGAGAGCGAGGAGGTGGAGAGGATGATGTAGGGAGAGGAAGAGAGGAGAGGAGGAGGAGGAGAGGAGAGTCGGAGAGGAGGAGGGGAGAGGAGAGGAAGCGGAGCGAGAGGAGAGGACCTAGAGGGGGGGAGGGATGAGAGGAGGGGGGGAGAGGAGAGAGGAGAGGAGGAGGAGGCGAGGGAGAGGCGAGGAGAGCGAGAGAGGAGAGGAGAGGAGAGAGGAGATGAGAGGAAGGGAGAGGGGAGAGAGGAGAGGAGAAGAGGATAGAGGGAGGCTGGCCGGAGAGGAGAGGAGAGGAGAGGAGGGGGGAGAGAGGAGAAGCTGACGAGAGGCGAGGAGGAGGTAGGAGAGGAGAGGAGAGAGGAGAGAGGAGACGAGGAGAGAGAGCGGTAGGGGGAGCGAGGCGAGGAAAGGGAGAGGAGGAGGAGGAGGATGCGGAGATGAGAGGAGAGAGGAGAGATTTGATTATGCGAGAGATTGCGGAGAGAGAGGAGAGGAGAGAGGAGAGGAGAGGAGATGAGGTAGCACGAGACGGAGAGGGAGGATTGAGGAGAGGAAGAGGAGCGGAGAGGAGAGAGAGGAGGAGGAGAGGAGAGGGGATGAGAGGAGTACCGGAGAGAGGAGAGGAGAGAGGAGGAAGGAGAGGATGCGGTTGATTTTCGAGAGAGTGAGAGGGAGAGTGAGAGGGGATGGGGTGAGGCCCGATCGAGAGAGTATGTAGAGGCGAGGATGAGGAGAGGAGAGGGGTAGTTGATTTGAGAGGGATGAGGAAGAGAGGAGATGGAGAGGATGGAGAGAGGAGAGGATGAGGGTTGAGAGCGGAGATCTGGTTGAGAGAGGAGTGTAGGATGATGATGAGATGAGATGTCGAGCGAGGAGAGATGAGAGGAGGAGGAGGAGGAGGATGAGGAGATGGATGAGGGGATGAGAGGAGCGGGCGGAGAGGGAGCGGGAGTGAGGTGGAGGAGAGGTATGATGGTTGAGAGAGTGAGAGTGAGTTTTAGAGGAGAGGCAGGAGGCTGGAGAGGAGAGTCTGGAGATGAGGATTGTAGGAGAGGATTTGAGGAGGAGGAGGTTTAGAGGATGACGTGTATCTTGACGTGAGGATTTGTGATTGAGGAGAGGAGAGGTGTGAGAGGAGAGAGGCAGTTGCAGGGGCGGCTTGTACGTGCCTAAAAACACTAGAGACTAACAACAACAATAAATTCTGCTTGTATTTTTTATTTATGTAATTAAACATCCACACACACATGATTCATAGATGAAAAACACACACACTGCTCAATAGGAAACCTCAAACACTACACCTGATCTCAAATTGAAACACACAACACACATGATCAATTGAACCACACAAATCTGATGTCAATATGAAACACCCACACTGATCATTATGAAACCACCACACACTGATTTCAATATGAAACACACACACACACCACTCTTGTTAGTGTTCCACTCTTCAGCCGCTCTGTTAGGCCGACCGGACTATAACGAGGGGAGACACTCCAAAGTTTGTAGGATTTAGAACACACCCTTCCTCTGTCCTTTGTTTTCTCACTGTCACCACATCACAAGTTAACCCCACATTCAGACTTAATCAACAGATTCACAAACAACAAGATTCACACACAGACACACCATCCAGTAAACACACAAAAAGTTTATGCTACTGAGCTAGCATCATGATTTAATCAACACGTTGCTAGGAGATGGAACATTCTAGTTATTGCTGTTACATTTTGGCTAAACAGCTACAAGCCAACTCACTTTGCGTCACCTCTGAGAGGCGCCAGCCGTCCTGTGAGGTTCATCGACAACAGCCGTTACCATAGAATCATCAGCAGCTGCTGCAGGTTTGTGTCGTGGTTTTACATGGACCTGCGTCTGTGGACAAACCACGCATTGCTTGCTGTCAGGCTACGCGTCCAGGGAGGAATGTAAGCTGGCTCACACACAATCGCACGGCCACCCGCCACGCCCCGCGCGTGCTGCGTCACACACAACACACACACACACACACACACTACCACACACACACCCCCTACACACACCACACACACTACACACCACAAGGCATAGTCTATCGAAGGAGACCAGTGTCTTGTCAACGGGTACACCAGCATCTCTCACACACACCACCTGAAATCAAGGGCGATAGGGCGGGGTCCACACCCCACCACACACACACACAACACAACACACACACACACACACACACACACACACACACCCACACACACACCACACACGCTCTTCAATTATCTCACCCTGTTGTTCCTAGAACTGGTTGGAAATTTGCACCCACATATTAAATCGGAGTGTGTGTGTGTACATAACATTTCCGATTTTTACACTCAGCACCACAATACGTCACACACACAACCAGTGTCTCACATCCACCACACATCACCAACACAACTACAGGGGGCGGCCGCGCACACACACACACACACACACCACACCACAACCAACAGGGGCTCACACACACACACCACACAACAAGTGGCACACACACCCACATACACAGGGGCATCACAACCAAACAGGGGCTGCACACTACCATCACAGCAAACACAACACACAAAATTAAAAGGGGGCATCCCCACCACACCACAACACATGAAACATGGGGTGCCCAACATTTAACTACAAACAGTGTCGCACCACCACTACACCTACTTCATCACCACACTACACAACAAACAGTGGCGTCACAACAACTTAATCCAGTACACCACAGGGGCACTACACACATCAAACAGGGGGCGCACTACACACTATCACACATCACCCACAGAAACAACCGGGCCCCACACACACATCAATTTACAGGTTTGTTTTGTCGCACCACAATCACCACACACATCAATTAAAAACAGGTGTGTGGCGCACCCACACACAAAATCAGTGGTACAACACACACCATAATTAACACAAACAGTGGGTCGCAACACACAACACACTAAACTCAGGGGTCATCACTACTACAAACAGGTCGCCCACATACACCAAAACCAAACAGGGTCTCATTTTACCATCACATCTACATCTATCAATTACATCATCACTATTTTACCACTGTCAATCATTCGATTAAATCTTTTAATTTTACCGTTGGCGTCACACCCCATTCATCACCAAACAGGGGCCATCACACATTCAATACACACATTTCACACACACAATTCTAGAACATTATTCGGTTTCGTGCTCTACCACACCACATTATCAACTACACACACCCAATTCACACACACCATCACTTCACCACCACAGAACAGGTCACACACAACACATCACTATATAATACAGTGTCTCACACACACACCCACACACAAATAAACCAGTGTCATCCAACAGCACACACACACATCACAAATAAAATAAAGTGTCACACACAATCACACACAACACACACTAAAACAGTGTTTGTGCACACCCACCAATCACACACACACACACACTATAAAACCGTGCTCTCACACCACACACACACACACAAATGAATAACTAGTGGGGTCAATCACCATGCACACACACCACCACAGAGACCACCGTGTCTTCATCAAATTCACACAAAAATATGATCAACCCATTTGTGGGCACACTCTCACTACACACACAAGCATCACTATTCACAGAGACTAACTCCATGTTGTCGCACACCACACACACACACGACCGACACACGGGTCCCACTTACACTCAGCACACACACCCACTACACCCCATTTAGAACACCGTGGGGTCTACTATCCCTACCAACGCGCACATCATCCTACACTATCACACCACGCACCCCCCGCACAAACGATCTATCACCAGCCGTGCACATACACCCACTCCCCCCCACGCCCCGCACACACTATTTCATCACTAATCACGTATGAGAGAATCATTGTGTGGGACACACATTAGAACAAAAATATATCACAGAGAGTAAACAGTTGGTCACAACACACGCGCAACACTACCACCCACATCACATGAGCGATAACCCATTGGGTGTATCCACACACGCGCACACACCCCCACATCCATCTACACCCGAGAGAACTAGGGGCACCCATGCCACAATCTCAACACACCACACACACATAGAGGATAACAGGTGGGGGTCACCTATCACACATCACCACACCACAGATGTAGCTAACACAGTTTTCGGTTCACTACACTACACAACACTACCATCAATAACTACACACAGAGAATATCAGTGGGCACACACTAAGTCCACACATTCTTACACTATCAGATGAAAACAGGGTGGGCATCACACATCACAAGCATTTCCCACACTCACAAATCATCAGAGTAAACTAGGCACATACCCATTCATCTACATCACAAGCAATACAAGATTAAATTACCGTCCTGGTCCACACAAATGCATTCATAATCATCATCCATCTCACATCATCTATATAGAGTAACACCAGTTGTCACACACAACACAAACAATACACACACTCATAGATTTGAAACAGTGGCTACTACACACAAGCTGACTACACACAACTAACCCCCACAACACCACAGAGAGAATCCAGGGGCCATATACCAACAAACGAGCCATCCACAGTCAACATTCCATTCACATTATTGAGAATACAGGGTCACACACACTCTCCATTAACAACACACCACACACAATATATAAACATCGTTCCACACTACAACACACACTCTCACCCACACACACACACCATAATATAAACAGTGGCTATTCAAACACCCACACACACAAACATCTAACACAGTCGTATCTCACATCACACACAGCCTCACACAACCCACCACATATAATACACAGTGTTTTTCTCACACACCACCACACACCCACACCACACAACACACACCACACTCTCTACTCTACAACAACACACACCACCAAATACTATACAAACAGGTCCACACACAAACCCAATATATATAATATAACGTGTCATCACACCAACACACCACATCACCACCACACATCAAACATATACACAGCTGTCTCACACACCCACATAATAAAACAGTCGTCTCTCTCTTCTCCTCACACACATCATCACAACACAAACAAAACAGTCCTGTCTAATCCTACCACAAAAAACATTATAAAACAGTGTCGCACAACACACCACACACAACCAATAAACGTGTCCCACACACACACACACATAATAAACCGTGTACACAACCCACCACACTACTAACAGTTCTGTCACACACACCACACACACCTAACACAGTGTCTCTACCACCTTAAACAAACACACCCACACACAACACACACACCCACACACCCAACCGGTCCTCTCACACACACACATCCACACACCCACCACCACACACATCTATAAACGTGTCACACACACACACACACACCCTTACACACCACAAACCCACAACACCCAAACACTACACCACCCCACATCACAAATTCTTAGGCCGGGTCAGACCGCTGGCTCGCCATGTTTGCTGTGCCGCCTCTCGGCGCTCGCCTCCCGCCACATTGTTTCAGTGCGCTCCCGTAGCTGCGTCTAAGACCTGCTAAAACTGAGCGTGACGGTCCTTAGTTGACGAGTCGACCGCCACAGTCGGACCGGAAACCGAAAGCCGGATGTCCTTAATTAATCATTAATTATCAATTTTTTCTTCCGTTAAGGCCTGCCGGCCCTCGCCAGCGGCTCCCTCGGAGCTCGCCAGATCGAGCCTGCCAAGGCTCCGCCCTCACGGGGCTCACTAGGTGCTGACCCCGGGCCTGACAGCCGAACGCCGTATCCGAGGACTACACCGATAAAACCCGGGGTCATTTTAAGGAACCTGGAACCGGACCCCAGAGCGGGAGGGTTTAGAGCTTGCTTTACTTCTGCCATTTCAGCACAGCCGCCATCTTCTCTTCTATCCGACGTCATGCGCAGCTACTTGGGGTGCCTGGAGGAGGAGGAGGACGGAGGTCGTCCGCCTTCAGGTGATAGCGGACAGAGAACTACACTACTGAGCGCTGGAACCAATTACCTGCGGAGCGGACACAAACCTGCTACAGCCCGCTCACCTACTGCAACAGTGACCCTCTACCTGCCTTCACAGGCCACCTGATCACACTCCGCTGGCAGGCGCGTCGCAACGTTACTCAAATTGCGATAACAAGACGAAGACAGAAAGACAGACAGACAGAAGACAGACGACAGACAGACTAGCTGGAGAGCTAGCGAGCAGTATTACTGGCTAGACCCGAGACTTACCTGTCTGCCTCGTCTGTCTGTCTGTCTATTCTATCGAGCCTATCCTACCTTCTAGCTATCTATCGTCATCTAGCTACCTTCATGTTGTTTGTCTGTTGTCTTCATTTATAGACTCGAGCCCGCTACATCCCCTTGCTTCATCACTCTATCTCATCTATCTATTCTAACGATCTATCGACACACCTGTGCTATCTATCTACTCTATCTATCTATCATCTACGCTACGCATCCATAATCTACAATTGCTCTTCATATGTTCTACCCTCCCCTGTACTGTATTATCTATCTACTATAATGTCTGACCTTGTATTATCTATTATCCACCTTACTGTCTTCTATCTATCTACCTGTCTGTCTCTTCTATCTATCTATCTACAGCTAACAGACTGAGCTAACAGACTAAGCTAACAGACTGAGCTAACAGACTGAGCTAACAGACTGAGCTAACAGCAGTTAACAGACTGAGCTAACAGACTGAGCTAACAGCAGCTATTGGCATTTCTGGAGCCTAGTACAGCTGAACAGACTGGAAACACCACTGTGTGTGTGTGTGTGTGTGTGTGTGTAGGTCACAGTGTATCTATAGCTATATTAGGGAGTGTGCTTTTATTTCTTCACACACACTCTGACTGTGCCAGGCGGCCGACGATTGAAGTCAGTCAGATAGTTTCCATGTGAGATAGTGTGTGTGTGTGTGTGTGTGTGTGTGTGTTAGAGAGGAGTTTTCCACTTCTCCTTCTTATTTAACCTCCTGGTCAGAGCTGTGTACACACACACACACACACACACACACACACACACACACACAGACTCTCTTCTTATCTAACACGACACCAGCTCCAGTTCTGACACGACACTGCTTCCTGTCAGCAACCCGGGCCTGTAAACCTCTTCTTCTTCTTCTTCTTCTGTGGTACAAACACTAACACTGCCACGGTGCTCTAAGCTCACAGTCCGGGCAGCCTGGCTAACAGACTGAGGCCTAACAGCCAGCAACAGGACTGAGCTAAATGAGCTAAACATGAGCTAACCAGACTGAGCTAACAGACTTAGCTAACAGCCAGCTAACCGGAGGTAAACAGACTGAGCTAACAGCAGCTAAAGACTGAGCTAACAGCAGCTAACAGCATTGTCTTAACAGCCGAGCTACACAGCAGCTACAGACTGAGCTACCAGCAGCTAAAACAAGCTGAGCTAACAGCAGCTAACCGACTGCGGCTAACAGCAGCTAACAGCAGCTCACAGGGACTGAGCTAACAGCAGCTAACAGGACTGAGTAACAGCAGCTAACGGAGAGCTAACAGCAGCTAACAGCCGCTAACAGGACTGAGCTAACAGCAGTGTGTGTTCTTGGTCTGCAGATAATCAGTCCGGAGTCGATTCTGGAGCGGTTGGCGCAGATGGAGAGCCGTATGGCAGAGATGGCCGCCCGTGACAACAACAACACCAGCAACAAAAACAGCATCACCATTATCACAACAACCAACAGCAACATGGCAGCCAACTGCCAACACCCCTCCTCCACCTCTACCTGAAGATCATGAACATGTGAGCTGGCTTTCAGTTGTGACAGACAGCCAGGCAGGTGTTTGATAGTTAGTTGTTCGTTTGTTAGCTGTTCGTTTGTTAGTTGGTTCGTTTGTTCGTTGGTAGTTTTTTACTGGTCAGTTATTTAGTTTGTTAGCTGGTTAGTTTGTTAGTGGTCAGTTATTTAGTTGTTAGCTGGTTAGTTTGTTAGTTTGTTAGCTGGTTCGTTATTTAGTTTGTTAGCTGGTTAGTTTGTTAAGTGTGTCATTATTTATTTGTTAGCTGGTTAGTTATTTAGTTTGTAGTGTTAGTTTGTTAGTTTGCGTTAGTTTTTAGTTTGTAGGCTGGTCAGTTGGTTAGTTGTTAGCTGGTTCGTTTGTTAGTTGGGCCAGTTGTTTTAGTTGTTAGCTGCCGTTAGTTGGTTTAGTTTGTTAGCTGGTCAGTTGGTTAGTTTGTTAGCTGGTTGTTGGTTAGTTTGTTAGTTTGTTAGCTGGTCAGTTATTTAGTTTGTGCTGGTTAGTTGTTCGTTGGTTAGTTTGTTAGTTGGTTAGTTTGTTAGCTGGTCAGTTGGTTTAGTTTGTTAGCTTGTTAGCTGGTCCGTTATTTCGTGTTAGCTGGTTAGTTTGTTAGTGGTTAGTTGTTAGTTGGTTAGTTTGTGAGTGGTCAGTTGGTTAGTTTGTTAAGTTGTTTAGTTTGTTAGCTGGTTAGTTGGTTAGTTTGGTTAGCTGGTCAGTTGGTTAGTTGTTAGCTGGTTAGTTGTTAAGTTGTTAGTTTGTTAGCTGGTCAGTATTTAGTTTGTTGCTGGTTAGTTTGTTATTTGGTTAGTTTGTTGTTGGTTAGTTGGTTAGTTTGTAGTTGTTAGTTTGTTAGCTGGTTCAGTTATTTAGTTTGTTAGCTGGTTAGTTGTTAGTGGTTAGTTGTTAGTTGGTTAGTTTGTAGCTGTCAGTTGGTTAGTTTGTTAGCTTGTAGTTTGTTGCTGGTCCGGTTGGTAAGTTTGTTAGCTGGTCAGTTGGTTAGTTGTTCGATGTAGTTTGTTAGTTGGCAGTTGTTAGTTTGTTAGCTGGTTAGTTGGTAGTTTGTTAGCTGGTAAGTTGGTTAGTTTGTTTAGCTGTCAGTTGGTTAGCTGGTCACGTTGGTTAGCGGTTATTTTAGCTGGGCCAGTTGGTTACTTGGTCCGTGGTTAGTTTGTAGCTGGTCAGTTTGGTACTGGTCAGTTGGTAGTTTGTTAGCTGTCAGTTGGTTAGTTTGTTAGTGGTCAGTTGGTTAGCGGTTCGTTTGTTAGCTGGTCGTGGTTACTTGCGTCAGTTGGTTATTGTTAGCTGGTCAGTTGGTTGGCTGTAGCTTGTAGCTGGTTAGTGGTCAGTTGGTTCGTTTGTTAGCTGGTCAGTTGGTACCTTGGTCAGTTGGTTACTTGGTCGGTTGGTCAGTGGCAGTGTTACTGGTCAGTGGTTCGGTTTGTTAGCTGGTCAGTTGGTTGGCTGGGTTAGTTTGTTAGCTGTTTAGCTGGTACAGTTGGTTCGTTTGTTAAGCTTGGTACAGTTGGTTACTGGTATTGGTTAGTTTGTTCGTGGTCAGTTGGTACTTGGTCGTTGGTTATTGGCTGTTGGTCAGCTGGTCAGTGTTACTGGTCAGTTGGTTAGTTGTAGCTGGTCAGTGGTTATTGGTCAGTTGTTAGTTGTTAGTTGGTCAGTACCGCAGCTGTTTGTCTGAAGGCAGATGGATGACTGACAGGCTTATAACAGGAAGTGTTTCCAGGTTTAAAACGTCTCTCTCTGTCATTTATAGCCCCACTTGTCCTCTTGCATGCCAGAGATTCAGAGGAAAAAACCAGAGGTTGGGGGGGGGGGGATGTTTTCATACCAGCTGGTGGGGGAGAGAGGGGGGAGGGGGAAGGGGGTGGGCAGACAGAGGCGAGGATAGAGCGGAGAGTTCGCCCAACGTTAGCCCGCTGCTAACTCTAACCCTGGTGACTCTGTCCGACCAATCAGTTAACCTCTGTAATCAGTTAACCTCTGTAATCAGTTAACCTCTGTAATCAGTTAACCTCTGTAATCAGTTAACCTCTGTAATCAGTAACTTGTAATACAGTTCAACCTCTTGTATCAGTTAACCTCTGTAATCAGTTAACCTCTGTATGCTGTCACATTACTAACTAACTGTCTGTCTGTTTTCGCAGTGGTTTGAGAGGAGGATTGTGGGAGTTTGTGAGCGGATGATGAGAGGAGGGCGATGGGGAGGAGCAGGAGCAGGAGGAGAAGCAGCAGGAGGAGGAGAGAGGCTTCATCACTCTGTCCGGCATCGCGGGATGACGCTGCTCAATGCTGCTGTCAGGATCCAACACCTGATCCACCACTCTGATCCACTGGAGGTAACACACACACACACACACACAAACCTGATTACCCACTCTGATCTCAATGGACGGTAACACACACAACTACACACACAACACACACCTGATACACACTATGATCCCACTGGAGGTACACACACACCTGTACACACTCTGATCCACTGGAGGTACACACACACAACAAACACACACCACACACAACCACCT
>NW_020854470.1:0-759 GCF_000972845.2 Larimichthys crocea | reverse complement strand
TGTTTGTTTGTTTGTTTGTTTGAAGCGCGCGCTGAGCTGCTGTCTGCGCGTGTCTGTGCGTGTCTGTGCGTGTCTGTGCGGGACGTTCATATCTGAGCGGATTCCTGTTGACTGCGGAGCGATCATGCTGATCAGGACGCATGTGCAGTTATTAATGATGAATTATTGATCTTTAACATGAAGCCAGCTGCAAACAGACCTGAGGTCAGTCAGTGAAACATCTCAGAGTCCTGCTGCGCTGCAGAGCTTCATGTAATATTCATAAAGTTACCATGAGTGAAGCGGAGCCTCATGATTCATGTCAAAGTACACAGAGCATTAAAGCTGCCACACGGTCACCTGCAACAGGAGCAGTGATGATGATGATGATGATGATGATGATGATGATGATGCTGCACTCACTTCTTCATCTCAGTGTGATGATGATGATGCTGCACTCACTTCTTCATCTCAGTGATGATGATGATGATGCACTCACTTCTTCATCTCAGTGATGATGCTGATGATGCACTCACTTCTTCATCTCAGTGATGATGATGATGCTGCACTCACTTCTTCATCTCAGTGATGATGATGATGCTGCACTCACTTCTTCATCTCAGTGATGATGATGATGATGCACTCACTTCTTCATCTCAGTGTGGATTTGTGGAGACACATCAGGAGCTGTCAGGTGACTGACGCTGCTTTAACAAACTCACTGCTGTAGTTTATGATTGTTGGAGTCTGAGAAGACGAGAGCAGTGACTGAACGACTGA
>NW_020854469.1:12874-16442 GCF_000972845.2 Larimichthys crocea | reverse complement strand
AAGTCCCAGCCCAACATAACGATGCTAAAACCGGGAAGTAGGCCGCCCATGACGGCCCCACAGACGGTCTAAAACCGTTCAAGTCTCTGTGGAGGTCCCCACAGACTGGTCTAAAATTTTGACTAGTCTATGTGACTGAGACTGTCAAAACCTGGACGTAGTCTCCATGACTCCCCCACAGACTGTCTAAACCTGTTTCGTAGTCTCTATGACATCCCCGCGGACTGCTACAATTTTTACATAGTCTCTGTGAGGCAGAATGTCTAAAACCTGGAAGTGGTATCCCATGACGTCCCCCACAACCTGTCCTTAAAACCTGGACGTAGTGTCCTGGTGACTCCCCTGCGACTGTCCTGAAAACTGCATGTAGTCTTCCTTGACTCCCCATGACTTCCTAAAACTTCGACTTAGTCTCTCTTACCGCAGATGTCCTACACCTGGACGTATAACTCCGTGGAATCACCACAGACTGTTCCTAAAACCTGGACATAGTCCCCCTCTGTGACGTCCCTGCAGACTGTGCCTAAAAAACCTGGACGTAGTCCTCTGTGACGTCCCACAGACTGTCCCTAAAAACCGATGTAGTCTCCGTGACGTCCCACAGACTTGTCCTAAAACCTAGAACAAGTATCCTCTGGATGTAAGTCCGCGGGGACTCCCCATTGACTGTCTAAAACTTTCGACGTAGTACTCGGTGACTGCACCTGGGTCTAAAACCTTACGTGGTCTCCATGAACCCCCCTACAGAGTGTCACCTGGACATAGTCTCTGTGACGTCCCCACGGACTGTCTAAAATCTGTTGTAGTTTTCTGTGACGTCTCACAAACTGTTCCTAAAACTTCTAACATAGTCCTCATGAGCCCCCACAGAGTGTCTAAAACCTGGAACGGGAGTCTCTGTGAACGTCCCCAACAGACGGTCTAAAAAAAAAAACCTGGAACATAGTCTCCATGACGTCCCCACAGACTGTTCCCCAGCCCCCCCCCCCCCACCACTAAAACCTGTTCATAGTCCTCTGGTGAGTCCCCACAGCTGTCTAAAATTTTGACATAGTCTAGGTGACGGCAGACTGTCTAAACTGGACGATCTCCATGACGGCCCCACACCGGTCCTAAAACCTACGGATGTCCCTGTTGACGTCCCCGCGGACTGTCTAAAACCTGCATGTAGTCTCTGTGACATCCCCATGGACTGTCTAAAACTTCGACGTAGTCTCTGTGACCGCAGACTGTCTAAAACCTGGATGTAGTCTCCATGACGTCCCCACGGACTGTCTAAAACCTGGACGTAGTCTCCGTGACATCCCCACAGACTGTCTAAAACCTGGATGTAGTCTCTGTGACGTCCCCACAAACTGTCTAAAACCTGGACGTAGTCTCCGTGACATCCCCCAAACTGTTTAAATCTTGGACGCAGTCTCCATGACGTCCCCACGGACTGTCTAAAATCTGGACGTAGTCTCCTTGACGTCCCCACAAACTGTCTAAAACCTGGACGTAGTCTCCGTGACATCCCCCAAACTGTTTAAATCTTGGACGCAGTCTCCATGACGTCCCCACGGACTGTCTAAAATCTGGACGTAGTCTCCTTGACGTCCCAACAGCCTGTCTCTGTGACGTCACCACACGACATTGCATTTCCATTTGATTCAAGGTTAAAAATCAATGCTTTTTATTCGTTAATGGTTGTCAATTGTTGGCGTTACTACTTCAAAATACTTGGCAATGGTTGTTTCGTCCCCAAGATGGAGGTAAGGTGACCACGGATCACAACACATCTGCTGCTTAAAGTCTAAGACCCACTCCTAAAGAACCGTGAGATACTCCCTAACACATAGAATTTGACCTTTGACTCTGTCTGTTCGCTCCTGTCTTTTCTCGACCCTCACACTAGTCCCCTTGCCTAACATTACTTGACCTTTAACCCCAAGTTTCTTCCTGCTCAATTAATAATTAAAAGGACAAAAATTCATGTCACTACCTATATACAGTTAATTAATGAAAATAAATATATTAAGTTATAAATAATAAAAAATTCAGTATATGTATACATACTTTACCTTGACCCCAACATCTAAAACCTGGACGTAGTCTCGATCGTCACCGACGTGTTAAAACTTTGACGCTGACTTTGCAGACTGTCTAAAACTGGACGTAGTCTCCGTTACCTACACCGACTGTCTTAAAACTTCGACATAGTCTCCATGAGTCTCGACGACAGTCTAAAACCTGGACATAGTCTCTGTGACGTCCCCACAAACTGTCTAAAACCTGGACGTAGTCTTTGTGACGTCCCCATGGACTGTCTAAAACTTCGACGTAGTCTCTGTGACCGCAGACTGTCTAAAACCTGGACGTAGTCTCCGTGACGTCCCACAGACTGTCTAAAACCTGGAAGTAGTCTCTGTGACGTCCCTAGAGACTGTCTGAAACTTGGACGTAGTCTCCATGACGTCCCCAGAGACTGTCTAAAACCTGGAAGTAGTCTCCGTGACATCCCCACAAAGTGTCTAAAACCTGGACGTAGTCTCCGTGACCTCCCCACAGACTGTCTAAAACCTGGACATAGTCTCTGTGACATCACTAGAGACTGTTTAAAACCTGGAAGTAGTCTCTGTGACTGCAGACTGTCTGAAATCTGGACGTAGTCTCCGTGATGTCCCCACAGACTGTCTAAAACTTCTACGTAGTCTCCGTGACGTCCCCACAGACTGTCTAAAACCTGGACGTAGTCTCTGTGACATCACAACAGACTGTCTAAAACCTGGACGTAGTCTCTGTGACTGCAGACTGTCTGAAATCTGGACGTAGTCTCCGTGATTTCCGCAGAGACTGTCTAAAACTTCTATGTAGTCTCCGTGACATCCCCACAGACTGTCTAAAACCTGGATGTAGTCTCCGTGATGTCCCCACAGACTGTCTAAAACTTCTACGTAGTCTCTGTGACGTCCCCACAGACTGTCTAAAACCTGGAAGTAGTCTCTGTGACCACAGGCTGTCTAAAACCTGGACGTAGTCTCTGTGACATCCCCATGGACTGTCTAAAACTTCCACGTAGTCTCTGTGACCGCAGACTGTCTAAAACCTGGACATAGTCTCTGTGACGTCCCCACGGACTGTCTAAAATCTGGATGTAGTCTCTGTGAGGTCCCCACAGACTGTCTAAAATTTTGACATAGTCTCTGTGACTGCAGACTGTCTAAAACCTGGACGTACTAAAACCTGGATGTAGTCTCTGTGACGTCCCCACAAACTATCTAAAACCTGGACGTAGTCTCTGTGACCGCAGACTGTCGAAAACCTGGACTTGGTCTCCGTGACGTCCCCACAGACTGTCTAAAACCTGGACATAGTCTCTGTGACGTCCCCACGGACTGTCTAAAATCTGATTGTAGTTTCTGTGACAGCCCCACAAATTTTCTAAAACTTCTACATAGTCTCAGTGACGCCCCCACAGAGTGTCTAAAACCTGGACGTAGTCTCTGTGACCGCAGACTGTCTAAAACCTGGACTTGGTCTCCGTGACGTCCCCACAGACTGTCTAAAACCTGGACATAGTCTCTGTGAC
>NW_020854469.1:0-12864 GCF_000972845.2 Larimichthys crocea | reverse complement strand
GTGACGTCCCCACGGACTGTCTAAAATCTGGATGTAGTCTCTGTGAGGTCCCCACAGACTGTCTAAAACCTGGACATAGTCTCTGTGACGTCCCCACGGACTGTCTGAAATCTGGATGTAGTCTCTGTGACGTAACCACAGACTGTCTAAAACATGTTCGTAGTCTCTGTGACGTCCCCGCGGACTGTCTAAAACCTGCATGTAGTCTCCATGACGTCCCCACAACCTGTCTAAAACCTGGACGTAGTGTCTGTGACGTCCCCGCGGACTGTCTAAAACCTCAATGTAGTCTCTGTGACATCCCCATGGACTGTCTAAAACTTCGACGTAGTCTCTGTGACCGCAGACTGTCTAAAACTTCTACATAGTCTCAGTGACGCCCCCACAGACTGTCTAAAATCTGGTCATAGTCTCTGTGACGTCCCACCTGGACGTAGTCTCCATGACGTCCCCACAGACTGTCTAAAACATGTTCGTAGTCTCTGTGACGTCGCCGCGGACTGTCTAAAACCTGCATGTAGTCTCCATGACGTCCCCACAACCTGTCTAAAACCTGGACGTAGTGTCTGTGACGTCCCCGCGGACTGTCTAAAACCTGCATGTAGTCTCTGTGACGTCCCCATGGACTGTCTAAAACTTCGACGTGTCTCTGTGATAGCAGACTGTCTAAAACCTGGACGTATACTCCGTGGACGTCCCCCACGGACTGTCATAAACCCTGGACCATAATCTCTTTGACGTCCCTGCCGACTGTCTAAACACTGGACATAGCTCTGTTGACGTACTGACAAACTGTCTAAACATGGCACATAGTCTCTGTGACGTCCCCACAGGACTGTCTAAAAACAAAAAATTGGACATAGTCTCCTTGCCCGTCCCCACAGATTGTCTCTGTGACGTCAACCACCACATATGCATTTCCATTTGATTCAAGGTTAAAAATCATGTTTTTACTGGTTAATGGTTGTCGTTACTTCCATAAATCGGTGCAATGGTTTGTTTCGTCCACAAGATGGAGGTAAGTGACCACGGATCACAACAATCTGCTTTAAGCTACGGACCCACTCCTAAAGAACAGTGACATACTCCCTAAAACAACTAGAACTTTGACCTTTGACTCTGTCTGTCTGCTGCCTGTCTTTTCCCTGCCCTCACACTAGTCCCCTTGCCCTAACCCATTACTTAACCTTTGACCCCAAGTTTCTCCTGCTCACTTAATAATTAAAGACAAAAATTCATGTCACTTACCTATATACAGTTAATTTATGAAAATAAATATATTAAGTTATAATAAATAATTAATTCAGTATATGTATAAATACTTTTACCTTTGACCCCAACATCTAAAACCTGGATCGTAGTCTCCATGACGTCCCCCACGACTGTCTAAAACCTGGAGTATATCGTGGCATCCCACACAGACTGTCTAAAACCTAGTCATAGTAGTCTCTGGATGTAGTCTCTGTGACGTCCCCACGACTGTCTTAAACTTCACATAGTCTCCAGTGACGTCCCCCACAGATGTCTCTAAAACCTGGACATAGTCTTGTGACGTCCCCCCGGACTGTCTAAAATCTGCTGTAGTTTCTGTGACTCCCCACAAACTGTCTAAAACTTCTACATAGTTCGTGACGCCCCCACAGAGTGTCTAAAACCTGGACGTAGTCTCTGTGACGTCCCCAACAGACTGTCTAAAACCTGGACGTAGTCTCCATGACGTCCCCACAGACTGTCTAAAACCTGTTCGTAGTCTCTGTGACGTCCCCGCGGACTGTCTAAAACCTGCATGTAGTCTCTGTGAGGTCCCCATGGACTGTCTAAAACTTCGACAGTAGTCTCTGTGACTGCAGACTGTCTAAAACCTGGACGTAGTCTCCTGACGTCCCACCAACTGTCTAAAACCTGGACATAGTCTCCTGTGACGCCCCCACGACTGTCTAAAATCGGATGTAGTCTCTGTGACGTCCCCACAGACTGTCTAAAACCTACATAGTCTCTGTGACGCCCCACAACTGTCTAAAACCTGGACGTAGTCCCTGTGACGTCCCAAAGACTGTCTAAAACCTGGACATAGTCCTGTGACGCCCCACGGCTGTCTAAAATGGATGTAGTCTCTGTGACGTCCCCACAGACTGTCTAAACTTCTACCTCGTCTCAGTGCGCCCCACAGACTGTCTAAAACCTGGACGTAGTCCTGTGCGTCCAACAGACTGTCTAAAACCTGGACGTAGTCTCCATGACGTCCCCACAGACTGTCTAAAACCTGGTCATAGTCTCTGTGACGTCCCGGAACTGTCTAAAACCTGCATGTGTCTCTGTGAGTCCCCACAAACTGTCTAAACCTGGACTAGTCTCTGTGACGTCCCCAGGACTGTCTAAAACTTCGACTATGTCTCTGTGACCGCAAACTGTCTAAAACCTGGACTTGGTCTCTGACGTCCCCACAGACTGTCTAAAACTGGACATAGTCTTGTGACGTCCCCCGGACTGTCTAAAACTCTGGCTGTGTCTCTGTGACTCCCCACAGACTGTCTAAAACCTGACCATAGTCCCTGTGACTGCAGACTGTCTAAAAACCTGGAGTAGTCTCTGTGACGTCCCCACCAACCTGTCTAAAACCTGGACGTAGTTCTGTGACGTCCACCAGACTGTTAAAACCTGGACTAGTCTCTGTGACGTCCCCACGACTGTCTAAACTGGATGTAGTCTCTGTGACGTAACCACAGACTGTCTAAAACTTTACATAGTCTCTGTGACACCCCCACAGCGTTCTAAACCGGACGTAGTCCATGACGTCCCCACAGACTGTCTAAAACCTGTTCGTAGTCTCTGTGACGTCCCCGCGGACTGTCTAAAACCTGCATGTAGTCTCTGTCGTCCCCACAGACTGTCTAAAATTTTGACATAGTCTCTGTGACTGCAGACTGTCTAAAACCTGTTCGTAGTCTCCATGACGTCCCCACAACCTGTCTAAAACCTGGACGTATGTCTGTGTACGTCCCCCGACTGTCTAAAACCTGACAGTAGTCTCTGTGACGTCCCCCGGACTGTCAAAACTTCGAGTAGTCTCTGTGACTCTGACAACTGTCTAACCTGGATGTGTCTCTGTGACGTCCCCACAGACTGTCTAAAACCTGGACATAGTCTCTGTGACGTCCCCACCGACTGTCTAAAACCTGGACGTAGTCTCCTTGACGGCCCCACAGATTGTCTCTGTGACGGTCACCACACCACATTGCATTCCATTTGATTCAAGTTAAAAATCAATGCTTTTTAATGGTTAAGGTTGTCGTTACTTCATAAATACGGTGAAATGGTTGTTTTCGTCCACAAGATGGAGTAAGTGACCACGGATCACAACAATCTGCGTTAAAGTCTAGGACCCACTCCTAAAGAAAACGTGAGATCTCCCAAACACATAGAACTTTGACCTTTGACTCTGCTGTCTGCCTGCCGTCTTTTCCCTGACCCTCACACTAGTCCCCTTGCCCTAACCATTACTTAACCTTGACCCCCAAGTTTCTTCCTGTCAATTAATAATTAAAAGGACAAAAATTCATGTCACTACCTTATACAGTGTATTAATGAAAAATAAATATATTAAGTTATAAATAAATAATTATTCAGTATATGTATAAATACTTTTACCTTTGACCCAACATCTAAACCTGGACCTAGTCTCCATGACGTCCCCACAGACTGTCTAAAACCTGGATGTAGTCTCCGTGACGTCCCCACAGACTGTCTAAACACCTAGACATAGTAGTCTCTGGATGTAGTCTCCGTGACGTCCCCACAGACTGTCTAAAACCTGGACGCAGTCTCTGTGACATCACAACAGACTGTCTAAAACCTGGACGTAGTCTCTGTGACTGCAGACTGTTTGAAATCTAGACGTAGTCTCCGTGATGTCCCCACAGACTGTCTAAAACTTCTACGTAGTCTCCGTGACGTCCCCACAGACTGTCTAAAACCTGGACGTAGTCTCTGTGACATCCTGACAAACTGTCTAAAACCTGGATGTAATCTCCGTGACCTCCCCACAGCAATCCCTCGTGGATGTCACGAGACTACGAACAGTTTTAGACGTCTGTGGGCACTCATGGAGACTACTTCCAGGTTTTAACACTCTGTGGGGCGCGTCACTGAGACTTATGTAGAAGTTTTTTATTGCCAGTCTGGGTTACTTCACGAGGACTACATCCAGATTTTAGACAGTCCGTGGGGACGTCACAGAGACTATGTCCAGGTTTTAGACAGACTGTGGGGACGTCACGTAGACTACGTCCAAAATTTAGACAGTCTGCGGTCACAGAGACTACGTCGAAGGTTTACACAGTCCATGGGGACGTCATGGAGACTACGTCCAGGTTTTAGACAGTCTGTGGGGACGTCACGGAGACCAAGTCCAGGTTTTAGACAGTCTGTGGGGACGTCACAGAGACTACATCCAGATTTTAGACAGTCCGTGGGGACGTCACAGAGACTATGTCCAGGTTTTAGACAGTCTGTGGGTGGACGTCACGGAGACCAAGTCCAGGTTTTCGACAGTCTGCGGTCACAGAGACTACGTCCAGGTTTTAGACACTCTGTGGGGGCGTCACTGAGACTATGTAGAAGTTTTAGACAATTTGTGGGGACGTCAAAGAAACTACAATCAGATTTTAGACAGTCCGTGGGGATGTCACAAAGACTATGTCCAGGTTTTAGACACTCTGTGGGGGCGTCACTGAGACTATGTAGAAGTTTTAGACAGTCTGTGGGGACGTCACAGAGACTACATCCAGAGACTACTATGTCTAGGTTTTAGACAGTCTGTGGGGACGTCACGGAGACTACATCCAGGTTTTAGACAGTCTGTGGGGAAGTCACGGAGTCTACGTCCAGGTTTTAGACAGTCTGCGGTCACAGAGACTACGTCGAAGTTTTAGACAGTCCATGGGGACGTCACAGAGACTACATGCAGGTTTTAGACAGTCCGCGGGGACGTCACAGACACTACGTCCAGGTTTTAGACAGGTTGGGGGACAGCATGGAGCCACGTCCAGGTTTTAGACAGTCTGCAGTCACAGAGACTATGTCAAAATTTTAGACAGTCCGCGGGGATGTCACAGAGACTACGAACAGGTTTTAGACAGTCTGTGGGGACGTCATGGAGACTACGTCCAGGTTTTAGACACTCTGTGGGGCGTCACTGAGATCTAGTAGAAGTTTTAGACAGTCTGTGGTTACGTCACAGAGACTACATCCAGATTTTAGACAGTCCGTGGGGACGTCACAGAGACTATGTCCAGGTTTTAGACAGACTGTGGGGACGTCACGTAGACTACGTCCAAAATTTAGACAGTCTGCGGTCACAGAGACTACGTCGAAGGTTTACACAGTCCATGGGGACGTCATGGAGACTACGTCCAGGTTTTAGACAGTCTGTGGGGACGTCACGGAGACCAAGTCCAGGTTTTAGACAGTCTGTGGGGACGTCACAGAGACTATGTCCAGGTTTTAGACAGTTTGTGGGGACATCACAGAGACTACATGCAGGTTTTAGACAGTTCCCAGGGACCTCACAGAGACTATGACCAGGTTTTAGACAGTCTGTGGGGACGTCATGGAGACTACGTCCAGGTTTTAGACAGTCTGTTGAGGACGTCACAGGGACTACGTCCAGGTTTTAGACAGTCTGTGGGGGCGTCACTGAGACTATGTAGAAGTTTTAGACAGTCTGTGGGGACGTCACAGAGACTACATCCTGATTTTAGACAGTCCGTGGGGGCGTCACAGAGACTATGTCCAGGTTTTAGACAGTCTGTTGAGGACGTCACAGGGACTACGTCCAGGTTTTAGACAGTATGTGGGGGCGTGACTGAGACTTTGTAGAAGTTTTAGACAGTCTGTGGGGACGTCACAGAGACTACATCCAGATTTTAGACAGTCCGTGGGGACATCATGGAGACTACATGCAGGTTTTAGACAGTCCGCGGGGACGTCACAGACACTACGTCCAGGTTTTAGACAGGTTGTGGGGACGTCATGGAGACTACGTCCAGGTTTTAGACAGTCTGCAGTCACATAGACTATGTCAAAATTTTGAGCACAGTCCCGGGGCGGGACGTCACAGGGACTATGAACAGGTTTTAGACAGTCTGTGGGGACGTCATGGAGACTACGTCCAGGTTTCAGACAGTCTGTTGGGGACGTCACAGGGACTACGTCCAGGTTTTAGACAGTCTGTTGGGGTGTCACTGAGACTATGTAGAAGTTTTAGACAGTCTGTGGGGACGTCACAGAGACTACATCCAGATTTTAGACAGTCCGTGGGGACGTCATGGAGACTGCGTCCAAGATTTAAACAGTTTGGGGGATGTCACGGAGACTACGTCCAGGTTTCAGACAGTTTTGTGGGACTCAAGGGAGACTACGTCCAGATTTTAGACAGTCCGTGGGGACGTCATGGAGACTGCGTCCAAGATTTAAACAGTTTGGGGGATGTCACGGAGACTACGTCCAGGTTTTAGACAGTTTGTGGGGACGTCATAGAGACTACATCCAGGTTTTAGACAGTCTGTGGGGATGTCACAGAGACTACGTCCAGGTTTTAGACAGTCCGTGGGGACGTCATGGAGACTACATCCAGGTTTTAGACAGTCTGCGGTCACAGAGACTACGTCGAAGTTTTAGACAGTCCATGGGGATGTCACAGAGACTACATGCAGGTTTTAGACAGTCCGCGGGACGTCACAGACACTACGTCAGGTTTTAGACAGGTTGTGGGGACGTCATGGAGACTACGTCCAGGTTTTAGACAGTCTGCAGTCACAGAGACTATGTCAAAATTTTAGACAGTCTGTGGGGACCTCACAGAGACTACATGCAGGTTTTAGACAGTCCGCGGGGACGTCACAGGGACTACGAACAGGTTTTAGACAGTCTGTGGGGATGTCACGAAGTCTACGTCCTGGTTTTAGACAGTCTGCGGTCACAGAGACTAGGTCGAAGTTTTAGACAGTCCATGGGGACGTCACAGACACTACGTCCAGGTTTTAGACAGGTTGTGGGGACGTCATGGAGACTACGAACAGGTTTTAGACAGTCTGCAGTCACAGAGACTATGTCAAAATTTTAGACAGTCTGTGGGGACGTCACAGAGACTACATGCAGGTTTTAGACAGTACGCGGGGACGTCACAGAGACCTTTAAACAGGTTTTAGACAGTCTGTGGGGACGTCATGGAGACTACGTCCAGGTTTTAGACAGTCTGTTGGGGACGTCACA
Organism: Larimichthys crocea; assembly: GCF_000972845.2. NCBI lineage: Eukaryota > Metazoa > Chordata > Actinopteri > Sciaenidae > Larimichthys > Larimichthys crocea. The sequence goes on along the minus strand of NW_020854469.1, from coordinate 5,592 downwards.
GAGACTAAGTCCAGGTTTTAGACACTCTGTGGGGGCGTCACTGAGACTATGTAGAAGTTTTAGACAGTTTGTGAGGACGTCACAGAAACTACAATCAGATTTTAGACAGTCCGTGGGGACGTCACAGAGACTATGTCCAGGTTAGACACTCTGTGGGGGCGTCACTGAGACTATGTAGAAGTTTTAGACAGTCTGTGGGGACGTCACAGAGACTACATCCAGAGACTACTATGTCTAGGTTTTAGAGAGTCTGTGGGGACGTCACGGAGACTACATCCAGGTTTTAGACAGTCTGTGGGGACGTCACAGAGACTACGTCCAGGTTTTAGACAGTCTGCAGGGACGTCACAGAGACTATGTCCAGGTTTTAGACAGTCTGTGGGGAAGTCACGGAGTCTACGTCCAGGTTTTAGACAGTCTGCGGTCCAAGAACTACGTCGGAAGTTTTAGACAGTCCAGGGGGACGTCACAGAGACTACATGCAGGTTTTAGACAGTCCGCGGGGACGTCACAGACACTACGTCCAGGTTTTAGACAGGTTGTGGGGACGTCATGGAGACCACGTCCAGGTTTTAGACAGTCTGCAGTCACAGAGACTATGTCAAAATTTTAGACAGTCCGCGGGGATGTCACAGAGACTACGAACAGGTTTTAGACAGTCTGTGGGGACGTCATGGAGACTACGTCCAGGTTTTAGACACTCTGTGGGGGCGTCACTGAGACTATGTAGAAGTTTTAGACAGTCTGTGGTTACGTCACAGAGACTACATCCAGATTTTAGACAGTCCGTGGGGACGTCACAGAGACTATGTCCAGGTTTTAGACAGACTGTGGGGACGTCACGTAGACTACGTCCAAAATTTAGACAGTCTGCGGTCACAGAGACTACGTCGAAGGTTTACACAGTCCATGGGGACGTCATGGAGACGCGTCCAGGTTTTAGACAGTCTGTGGGGACGTCACGGAGACCAAGTCCAGGTTTTAGACAGTCTGTGGGGACGTCACAGAGACTACATCCAGATTTTAGACAGTCCGTGGGGACGTACTAGACTATGTCCAGGTTTTTTAGACAGTCTGTGGGGACGTCACGGAGACCAAGTCCAGGTTTTAGACAGTCTGCGGTCACAGAGACTACGTCCAGGTTTTAGACACTCTGTGGGGGCGTCACTGAGACTATGTAGAAGTTTTAGACAATTTGTGGGGACGTCAAAGAAACTACAATCAGATTTTAGACAGTCCGTGGGGATGTCACAAAGACTATGTCCAGGTTTTAGACACTCTGTGGGGGCGTCACTGAGACTATGTAGAAGTTTTAGACAGTCTGTGGGGACGTCACAGAGACTACATCCAGAGACTACTATGTCTAGGTTTTAGACAGTCTGTGGGGACGTCACGGAGACTACATCCAGGTTTTAGACAGTCTGTGGGGACGTCATGGAGACTAGGTCCAGGTTTTAGATGTTGGGGTCAAAGGTAAAAGTATTTATACATATACTGAATTAATTATTTATTTATAACTTAATATATTTATTTTTCATTAATTAACTGTATATAGGTAGTGACATGAATTTTTGTCCTTTTAATTATTAATTGAGCAGGAAGAAACTTGGGGTCAAAGGTTAAGTAATGGTTAGGGCAAGGGGACTAGTGTGAGGGTCAGGGAAAAAGACGGCAGGCAGACAGACAGAGTCAAAGGTCAAAGTTCTATGTGTTTAGGGAGATCTCACGTTCTTTAGGAGTGGGTCCTAGACTTAACGCAGATTGTTGTGATCCGTGGTCACTTACCTCCATCTTGTGGACGAAAAAACCATTGCACCGTATTTATGAAGTAACGACAACCATTAACCATTAAAAAGCATTGATTTTTAACCTTGAATCAAATGGAAATGCAATGTGGTGTGGTGACGTCACAGAGACAATCTGTGGGGACGTCAAGGAGACTACGTCCAGGTTTTAGACAGTCTGTGGGGACGTCACAGAGACTATGTCCATGTTTTAGACAGTCTGTGGGACGTCACAGAGACACATCCAGGTTAGACAGTTGTCAGGACGTCACAGAGACTACTCGAAGTTTTGACAGTCGGGGACGTCACAGAGACTACATGCAGGTTTTAGACAGTCCGCGGGGACGTCAACAGACATACGTCCAGGTTTTAGACAGGTTGTGGGGACGTCATGGAGACTACGAACAGGTTTTAGACAGTCTGCAGTCACAGAGACTATGTCAAAATTTTAGACAGTCTGTGGGGACGTCACAGAGACTACATGCAGGTTTTAGACAGTCCGCGGGGACGTCACAGAGATACGAACAGTTTAGACGTCTGTGGGGACGTCATGGACTACGTCCGTTTAGAACCTGTGGGGGTGTCACAGAGACTATGTAGAAGTTTTAGACAGTCTGTGGTTACGTCACAGAGACTACATCCAGATCTTAGACAGTCCGTGGGGACGTCACAGAGACTATGTCCAGGTTTTACACAGTCCATGGGGACGTCACAGACACTACGTCCAGGTTTTAGACAGGTTGTGGGGACGTCACAGAGACTACATCCAGGTTTTAGACAGTCTGCAGTCACAGGGACTATGTCAAGGTTTTAGACAGTCTGTGGGGAGTCACAGAGACTACATCCAGATTTTAGACAGTCCGTGGGGACGTCACAGAGACTATGTCCAGGTTTTAGACAGTCTGTGGGGACGTCACAGAGACCAAGTCCAGGTTTTAGACAGTTTGCGGTCACAGAGACTACGTCGAAGTTTTAGACAGTCCATGGGGACGTCACAGAGACTACGTCCAGGTTTTAGACAGTTTGTGGGGACATCACAGAGACTACATGCAGGTTTTAGACAGTTCCCAGGGACGTCACAGAGACTATGACCAGGTTTTAGACAGTCTGTGGGGACGTCATGGAGACTACGTCCAGGTTTTAGACAGTCTGTTGAGGACGTCACAGGGACTACGTCCAGGTTTTAGACAGTCTGTGGGGGCCACTGAGACAGTAGAAGTTTAACAGTCTGTGGGATCGTCACAGAGACTACATCCTGATTTTAGACGGTCCGTGGGGCGTCACAGAGACTATGTCCAGGTTTTAGACAGTCTGTTGAGGACGTCACAGGGACTACGTCCAGGTTTTAGACAGTATGTGGGGGCGTCACTGAGACTATGTAGAAGTTTTAGACAGTCTGTGGGGACGTCACAGAGACTACATCCAGATTTTAGACAGTCCGTGGGGGCGTCACAGAGACTATGTCCAGGTTTTAGACAGGTTGTGGGGACGTCATGGAGACTACGTCCAGGTTTTAGACAGTCTGCAGTCACAGAAGACTACTCGAAGTTTTAGACAGTCCATGGGGACCTCACAGAGACTACATGCAGGTTTTAGACAGTCCGCGGGGACGTCACAGAGACTATGAACAGGTTTTAGACAGTCTGTGGGGACGTCATGGAGACTACGTCCAGGTTTGAGACAGTCTGTTGGGGACGTCACAGAGACTAAGTCCAGGTTTTAGACACTCTGTGGGGGCGTCACTGAACTATGTAGAAGTTTTAGACAGTTTGTGGGGAAGTCACAGAAACTACAATGCAGATTTTAGACAGTCGGGGGGACGTCACAGAGACTATGTCCAGGTTTAGAGACACTCTGTGGGGGGTCACTGAGACTATGTAGAAGTTTTAGACAGTCTGTGGGGACGTCACAGAGACTACATCCAGAGACTACTATGTCTAGGTTTTAGACAGTCTGTGGGATGCCACGATACTACATCCAGGTTTTAGACAGTCGTGGGGGACGCATGGAGACTACGTCCAGGTTTTAGAGTTGGGTCAAAGGTAAAAGTATTTAACATATACTGAATTAATTATTTATTATAACTTAATATATTTATTTTCATAAATTAACTGTATATAGGTAGTGACATGGAATTTTTGTCTTTAATTATTAATGAGCAGGAGAAACTTGGGGTCAAAAGGTTAATAATGGTTAGGGCAAGGGGACTAGTGTGAGGGTCAGGGAAAAGACAGGCAGGCAGACAGACAGAGTCAAAGGTCAAAGTTCTAGTGTTTTAGGGAGTATGTCACTGTTCTTTAGGAGTGGGTCCGACTTAAAGCAGATTGTTGTGATCCTGGTCACTTACCTCCATCTTGTGGACGAAACAAACCATTGCACCGATTTATGAAGTAACGACAACCATTAACCATAAAAAGCATGATTTTTAACCTTGAATCAAATGGAAATCAATGTGGTGGTTGACGTCACAGAGACATCTGTGGGGACGTCAAGGAGACTATGTCCAATTTTGTTTTAGACAGTCTGTGGGGACGTCACAGAGACTATGTCCATGTTTAGACAGTTTGTCAGACGTCAAAGAGCTATGTCGCAGTGTTTAGACAGTCGCAGGGACGTCAAAGAGATTATGTCCAGGTTTTAGACAGTCTGTGGGGACGTCACGGAGTCTACGTCCAGGTTTTAGACAGTCTGCGGTCACAGAGACTACGTCGAAGTTTTAGACAGTCCATGGGGACGTCACAGAGACTACATGCAGGTTTTAGACAGTCCGCGGGGACGTCACAGACACTACGTCCAGGTTTTAGACAGGTTGTGGGGACGTCATGGGAGACTACTGCAGGTTTTAGACAGTCCGCGCGACGTCACAGAGACTACGAACAGTTTTAGACAGTCTGTGGGGACGCATGGAGACTACGTCCAGGTTTTAGACACTCTGTGGGGGCGTCACTGAGACTATGTAGAAGTTTTAGACAGTCTGCGGTCACAGAGACTACGTCGAAGTTTTAGACAGTCCATGGGGACGTCACAGAGACTACATTCAGGTTTTAGACAGTCCGCGGGGACGTCACAGAACACTACGTCCAGGTTTTAGACGGTTGTGGGGACGTCATGGAGACTACATGCAGTTTTAGACAGTCCGCGGGGACTCACAGAGACTACTGAACTTTTTAGACAGTCTGTGGTACGTCACAGAGACTACATCCAGATTTCAGACAGTCTCGTGGGGACGTCACAGAGACTAGTGTCCAGTTTTAGACAGTCTGTGGGACCTCACAGAGACTACATCCAGATTTTAGACAGTCCGTGGGGACGTCACAGAGACTATGTCCAGGTTTTAGACAGTCTGTGGGGACGTCACGGAGACCAAGTCCAGGTTTTAGACAGTCTGCGGTCACAGAGACTACGTCCAGGTTTTAGACACTCTGTGGGGGCGTCACTGAGACTATGTAGAAGTTTTAGAAAATTTGTTGGGGCTGTCACAGAAACTACAATCAGATTTTAGACAGTCCGTGGGGACGTCACAGAGACTATGTCCAGGTTTTGGACACTCTGTGGGGGCGTCACTGAGACTATGTAGAAGTTTTAGACAGTCTGTGGACGTCACAGAGACTACATCCAGAGAATACTATGTCTAGGTTTTAGACAGTCTGTGGGGACGTCACGAGACTAACTCCAGGTTTAGACAGTCTGTGGGGACGTCATGGAGACTACGTCCAGGTTTTAGATTTGGGGTCAAAGGTCAAGTAATGGTTAGGCAAGGGGACTAGTGTGAGGGTCAGGGAAAAGACAAGCAGGCAGACGACAGAGT
>NW_020854468.1:0-777 GCF_000972845.2 Larimichthys crocea | reverse complement strand
CATGTGTGGTCTTTTCTAAGACTTTGGGCAAACGGTTTTGCCAAAAATCGCCAAAAAACACGCCAAAAAAATGAATGGGTGTGTATTGCAAGAACTTTCGAGAGCTAGAGTGTGTGATGTCATCACTAGAGTGGAGAGGAGAGAGAATGATCAGTGAAAAAATAAAACGTATTCAACTACCGTGGCCTCGAATGCACCACTACAGACACGATTTATACATAGAAGCAGAGGAAAATTTGTCGTCTCACTCACATTCGCCTGCTAAAGCTGTCAGATATATAGTTTTGGCGTGAGATGCAAAGATGCGGCAACAGCACCCACAGAGAGCCTCATAGACTGCCATGTTAAAAAGGCAGGAATTGTTAACGTCAACGCATTACCGATAACATGCTAATGTTAACATGCTAATGTTAATTGCTAACATGTCAATGCATCAACGCTAACATGCTACTGCAAATTGCTAATGTTAACATGCTAATAGTAACATTCTAATGTTAATTGCTAACGTATCAGCGTTAACATGCTAATGTTAACTTGCTAATGCTAACATGCTAATGTTAATTCCTAGTGCGTCAGCGCATCAGCGCTAACATGCTATTATTAACATGCTAATGTTAACATGCTAATGCTAAAATGCTAATGGGAATGTTAATTGCTAATGTTAACATGTAAATTGCTAGCGCATCACGCAAACATGCTAATGTTAACATGCTAATGTTAATTGCGCTAGCTGCTCCTGTGTCTAAATAAATATGTTGAAAATAACCATTTGAGGTG
>NW_020854467.1:0-574 GCF_000972845.2 Larimichthys crocea | reverse complement strand
CCTCTCCCCAGCGCTGGCTGGCCTGCACGGATGCATTTCCTCCGCGGCGGTGTGGGCGACCGGCTCGGGGGCGAAAGTGGGAGCTTTACAGCGCCCTCCTGCCTGGACCTCGCCACTTCCCGGGGCCGTGGACTTAGTGCTCGCTGCGCCCTCTCCGCGACTGTCGAATCGCAATTTATCTCAACTTTCACTTCCTCCCGCAACAAAAATGTAAAAAGCACCGCAATTTTTTTGAAAACCTCATGCAACATCAGGGATTTTAGGCCGCAACTATTTCAAAAAAGGCCCGCGAAATCTTGGTGGGACTGATATAATTTCCGGTTATAGACTGACCCCGGCCCCCCATATACAGAAAGGCAAGTTGATGTGGCCCGCACCGAAAAAGGTTTGGGGACCCCTGGATTACAAGGAACTGTTACCACTTTTAGACTCTTGATCAAATTAGTTTTCCTAATGTTCCCGCTGTCTGCAGGATAATGTAATGTAACACATTCAAAGAACAAAACATCTTCTGATAATTGACAACCAGTTTGGGTTATTTCAGAATGGAGACATTCATTACAGAACTTTGCAG
>NW_020854466.1:0-522 GCF_000972845.2 Larimichthys crocea | reverse complement strand
GTATGGGATGAATGTATGAAAAGTATACATGACTGTTCTGTAAATGTCAGGCATTGCCTCATGCAGTTTAAGACATTACATAGACTCTATTATTCCAAAGAAAAACTGCACAGTTTTTTTCCTGATGTCTCACCCATTTGCAACAGATGCAAGTCTGCGACTGGTAATTTAGTACACTCCTTTTGGTTATGTAGTAAATTGTACATACCGGAAAAATATTTTTCATTGCTTCTCTATGGCTTATGGGAAATGTTGGGAGCCTGATCCGCTCGTAGCCATTCTCGGGGCAACCACCCCCTTGTCTTTTGCTGATAAATATCAGAAAAAGGCTATTCTGTTTGGAACAGTGATTGCGAAGAAGTTAATCCTCCGGACCTGGAAGGCCGACATTGCACCCACATACGATATGTGGCTAAGAGAAATGGCGAACATGCTTCACCTGGAGAGATTGAGAAGAAATGTTAAAAAAAACGTGGGACCCTGTTCTGCAAATGTTTCAAAGAAAAGACTAGTGTGTCAATG
>NW_020854465.1:0-504 GCF_000972845.2 Larimichthys crocea | reverse complement strand
CGTGACCGTTCGCTGAATCGACTGAATCGACTTGCGTTGGCCCTGAGGCTTTCTCTCTGACTAACTTTGGACTGTTACCTTCTTGCCACGCTTGAATATGAGTGCATCCTTTTGTTGTGTCACTTCAGTGCTTCGCAAACCTTTTAAAACCATGTCACAGACACCACACGAATATAATAAGAATAGAAGAGTTGAAATCGAAATTAACGTCTTTCATACAATATTTATTTTTCTCAACTTTCACTAAATAAAACGTCAGTTATTAAACTGGATCTCTACCAAGTGTTTTCTCTGTGGTATAGGAAGGTTGGGATGAGCTATTTCAGAAGGTTTGGACCAATACATGTGGCTGTGAAATGAAGCCCAGTGCCAAACACTGCAGCTCCTCAAACATTTCATGATTATACCCAATCAAATCATGATTGGCAGGGGGGTCCCTCTTACAGGTGGTGTAAGCACTCAGGCTTCATTCATCCCGCTGACAGTCCACGTCGGGACAGAAAC
>NW_020854464.1:0-1566 GCF_000972845.2 Larimichthys crocea | reverse complement strand
GCAAACTCACACAGGAAAACCACTGTCCGCTGCTCGTGGGTTTCAACCTTCAAAGAATAAGCCGCCTGGAAACTGTTCGTTGGAGCTCGAAGCTTTTTAACCCCAACCGAAAAAGGTCAAATGTCCATTCTTGCTCTTTCACAGTGCTGGGGACCCTCTTTTGCAGATAGGTTTTGTTGGGTCAGAATGTGGTCCGGCAGTTAGGTCCGCCCGCTTCTTACACACGGCTTTATTTTTTTTTAAAAGACTTCAACTGTTTTATTGGTTTTATTTACAAGAGTTATTATGTCCCCTACGATGCACCGTGGCCATTCCAACTAATTTAAACACTACTCCATCACCATCCAACCCTAACCCCTCCCTAAATCAACTACGGCAAAGTCCGGCTTATTATTAAGTATGCCTAATACTCTATCCGCCCATAAAACCTAAAAAATTTAACTAACTAAAAAATAACATACATGAATACATAACAAGTCTCAACCCAGATACATCAGTCTCATTACCAGGCGGAAACAGCCACTGAAACCCTTTAAAGACTTCAATTAAAAAAGAGATGAAGTGCTATCACAAGAGCTCGGTATCTTTACATTCTGGTTTTATTACTCTCTACTTTAGACAACGGTTCATAGGTTTGTTTAAATTTGCTCATCTTTTCTAACTCGCTCCTGTGGTTAACCCCACACACACACACACCACACACACCACAACACACTACACACGAGAAAAAACTAATCTATTCCATATTTACACGATAATCTTATATATGTGTCGTGTTGTAATTCTGGTTATAGACACTTTGTGGACGGAGAAAGGACTGGTGTGGTTGAACTTATGATGAGCACCGGGGGGGTGTAGTGTAATATAAGCATGAAATTAAAAATGACTATATTAATTAATACTTTCATTTGATGACTAATTTAGAGATGAACAGAGTTTTTAATGGTCTTTGTTCCTCTAAAGTCTAACTTGGATGTGTCTGTTTGTATTAGTCGCTCTATCATTATTATAAAATGATAAAATGATAAAATAAACAAATGAGGCTCAGACTTCTTTTTTTTTTTAAATCACGCTGGTGTCCGCTCATTTCTGTCGGACTTTATTTTGAAAAACCATACCCAGCACCGGAAGTTGTAGCCGCTCAGCTTCGCCCGGCTCGTCGCTTCTCCGGACAGCTCGCAACAGGTGAGACGTGTTAACGTGTGTTTACCTGTTTACCTGTGTACCTGTGTGTGTGTTTCAGGTGACTCCTTTACGTGTTAGCCTTTAGCCTCCGTGCTAACTGAACTGAAGTATCCCAGCGGCTCGGAGTTAGCTTAGCTTAGCAGCGCGGTGTTTACGCGTTACTGCGGCTGCGAACGTTACTCTAACATCAAAGTAACGTTCAGACAACGTTCAGACGGAGACCTGAAAGCCCCGTGTTCACCTGTCCGTCCACCTCACCTGGTGTCAGAGTGACGGTGGACCGACAGAGACCGACAGAGAGACTATCGGTCTGTGTGTGAGCCATGGTTGAGTTTCCCGCCATCTGCGGCTGAGACCGATATCTGAACATGATACATGATA
>NW_020854463.1:0-602 GCF_000972845.2 Larimichthys crocea | reverse complement strand
GTTTAATTAAAGTTTAAGAAGGCTCGCTGTTCTGTGTGTAATATTAAGCCTTAAAACTATACTCTTGTGAAATCGTGATGATCATGCTCATCTGTAATTAGCGAGTGCCCTGTGATATTTATTTGATTTGGCTCCCCACAGATCTATCACCATCGGCTTCAGATACACTGATATGTTTATTTCTTTTACATTTAGCAGAATAAAAAATATAAGACTGGAAATGTAATGGTTCATCTTGCATTTTGTGGCAATAAGTGATTCTGGTGGCGATGATGGGGCCCTAAACTGCAACAGATTAATTTTAATAGCAAGACTAATTAAGTTTTCTTGTCACAGACTGGGACCAGTGTTGAGGGGCATCTGGACAGCATCACAGACAGCCGTTAACCCTATCTACTGGCTGTGGGGACCAAGAGGAGCGCCATACACAAGTATTTCATTGTGATTGACAAACATGCAATCCCGTGTCAGTCACCAGATTCTCTTGCCTCTTTTGACAAGCTTTTCAAAGCTCATTTCGTCTTCGCTACCTCGTACAACAGAGATCTGGCCAATGTCTAGCACTTCTTGCAAACCACTGTTTACCAGATTGATGCTGCTAC
>NW_020854462.1:0-697 GCF_000972845.2 Larimichthys crocea | reverse complement strand
CCTGGACGTAGTCTCTGTGACATCTAAATCTATTTTTATGGAGCCAGCCTCAAGTGGGCGTTTGAGGAACTGCAGTTTGTGGCTTCTCTTTTGACACAGAGTGATGTGTGTGTGTGTGTGTGTGTGTGTGTGTGTGTGTGTTGGACTCTGACCTGGACTTGTGTTGCAGTGGCCTTGTTCCTTCAGTTGGACAGGTTCATGTTACCTCCAGCAGCTCTATACATAGACACACCCGCACACACACACAGATGAGGTTTCAGTCCACACAGCAGAGATCATCATGTGTAAATATAGTGTGCAGATCATCGTCCTGTAATATCACACTCTGTCACTGACTGTCAGCACAGATGATTTGAAACATGCAGACGTGTGAGGTCTATCTCCGTGGAGACGAGGTCTATCTCCGTGGAGGCGAGGTTTCTCTCTGTGGAGATGAGGTCTATCTCCGTGGAGACGAGGTCTATATCCGTGGAGACGAGGTTTCTCTCTGTGGAGATGAAGTCTATCTCTGTGGAGACGAGGTTTCTCTCTGTGGAGATGAAGTCTATCTCTGTGGAGACGAGGTCTCTCTCCTTCCTCTCTGACAGCAAGTCTCTTCCTCTCTAACAGGAAGCCGCTTGGTTTCCAGGATCTTGGAGCTCATCTGGAGAGACTGTTGTCTGAAGGTGAAGTCCCCGAGGAGAGCCGAGGTCAGCAG
>NW_020854461.1:0-525 GCF_000972845.2 Larimichthys crocea | reverse complement strand
GCAAACAACTCATTTGTTTTTGACTGGCATCCGGATTACATGGTGCCACCATGTGGCCAATATTTTGGATCATACTTTCAGAGCTGTGAAGTGTGTAAACATGTTTTTTCTGGATTCCTCATTTCCTTGGTTGAGGCTGCTTCCAATTGTAACATTTCTTCATTGCCAATATATTGCTGCATTGTTTTCACAATTTACTCCAACAAATCATATATAATATCCCTCAGGTAATAATAAATGAATTTAAATATTGCTTACCATAAGTGTTGCAAAGTTGATGTATGTATGTATGTGTTTAATATTTTATATTTATTCTCTACTCAAATACATTTTTGGACACACTGTGAAAATGCAACCATATTGAGGTAAAAAAAAAAAAAAATCTGAACCATTCAGCAAAATGAAATAACATTTTATCTGGCACTGCAACATCAAGATGAATTCAAACTGTAAAAACATCCTTTGTACAAACCCAAGTATTCCTGAAAACAATGTTAATACATTAATATTTTGTGTTATTAAAAC
>NW_020854460.1:0-600 GCF_000972845.2 Larimichthys crocea | reverse complement strand
TCATCAAGCTGCGCCCACAAACACTAGTTGCTGCAGTGACAAACTTGCTCGCTGGCAAGTTGCAACATGTCAGTGGTTTGGAATTATTTTCAAGTGTCTCCGTCGGACGTTAAAGTTGCTATTTGCAATGACTGCAAAGCTTCAGTTATGCGAGGTGGGACCAAGATTTCTGCCTTCGGTACATCTAATTTAATCTCCCACCTCAGGATAAACCATGCAGAGAGTTACGAGAGATTTGTGCAGCAAAGCAATGAAAAGAAACAGAGCCCGGCGGGACAGAAACAAACGACTCAGATGCAGATGACGCTCAAAGAGTCCAACGAGAAAAGACAGAAATACGCCAAGGACCACCCCAGGGCAAAAGCCATCAATAGGAAAATAATCGAATGTATTGCACTGGATAACCAGCCATTCTCAATCGTGCAAGACGCCGGATTCACTAAACTTGTGGAGTTCCTCGAGCCACGCTTCACCATGCCCAGCCGCAGGTATTTAACAGATGTTTGTTTGCCCGAGTTGCACAGAGTTGTTTACAGCCACGTCGAGAAGTTAATAGCTGAGGCTGTATCAATTAGCTTCACAACAGATATATGGTCTTCC
>NW_020854459.1:0-549 GCF_000972845.2 Larimichthys crocea | reverse complement strand
GATTTTCAACATAGTTTTGAGCTTATGGTATTAGAGGTTCAGGAGAGATGGCCTGTGTTGTTTTCCATTGTTCTTGTTTATTTAGTAACAGACCTTTTTCACAGCAGCCATTCACTAATTAAGGTTCCGTTACATTTGTTGAAGCAGAACCTTTCCATCAACATGCACCACAGCAGCAAACTGACCCTGTTTGACCTGAATGAACAGAACCTTAATCAGTATCACTGGTAACACCTGCATTTACCCTACTACTGTATCTTATATCAAAATGGCTGCTGTGAAAAAAAGGTCTATTGTTTTGCGTGGTCATTGCAGTGTGTGTAATTGGGAAAGGATGAGTATACTACATAGTGAGGTGTCTGCACATAGATGCATAGTCACATACTAAGATGAAGACTAAGGAGAAGACTAAGATGAAGATAGTCATGGGTTGTTATCTTGACCAATGCCAGGTCAGAGGTTATTAGGATGGGGGTGCCAGAGAGTCACCAGGTTGGCACCGCTGCCAGATGTGTAGATAAGAAAGTGAATTCTTTAAATGGATGGATA
>NW_020854458.1:0-632 GCF_000972845.2 Larimichthys crocea | reverse complement strand
TAATCGACCTGTGGCTTGACAGTTCCACATCTTTACAGATATGGGGAGGTCTGAACTGAGGAACAGGTGAGTCAGGAGACAGGGGCCTAAGTTCACTTTGAGATGTGACAGACTCTGGAGACTGTGGTCTTAATTCAGTGACCCAATCATCTATGGGGGAATGATCGTACACCTTGTCTGACACCACTGGCAGAGGCCAAAGAGGTCTCAACTCGAATGATTTCTCGCTTATAAAAGTGACTGGTTGTCTGTCACGTGAAACGCCCCTCACAATATCTGCATATGTGAGAGGTCTTGCATTGGAAAGCGGTTGGGATGCAGTCATTGTTATGCTTGTGTGTTTAGCTTCAGTCTCTGAAGTAAGTGAGTCTGGTGAATCTGCTCTGCTGTCGTCAAACAATTCTTCAAGACATAATTCAGAATACTCAACATCTGACAGTGTTGAAAGAGGGGATACTGGTCTAATGTCAGAGTACTGCAAGTAATAGTTGCAATGTTGACTGCTCATCTGGCCAAACATCATATCAGGAGACAAAGGACGCTGCTCAACTGACGCAACAGATTCTGGGGAAGATGCTCTAAAGTCTGCCAACCAGTCCTGCAGGTATGAAAAGTTAAAATCGGAAGACACT
>NW_020854457.1:0-1921 GCF_000972845.2 Larimichthys crocea | reverse complement strand
TCCAATCAAAGCTTATAGCAAACACTACTTTATTTTACAAAGAGCCACATTACACATTCTTTTTTTTTTTTTTACTTTAAATAAACAGATACATTCTGGTGTAATCAATATTCATCTATGAAGTGATAATGCAGATTTTTGCCTTGACTGGTGTGACTGAAACACACAGTGAGTGACAGCAGAGATTGTTCATGAGGATGGGTCTGATGGTCTGGTCTCTGATTCCGTAAATGAGTGCACTTAGCACCTGGAAAATTGATCTACAACATAAAGGCCATTGGGAGTGCTACACTATTTCCTATCTAGAACCTTTGCCATAGGACAGGAGTCATTGGGTCGTGTATTAGTTGAGGAGAGACTGAGGGAAGCTGCACCAGAATGCAGACCCACGCCCATCCCAGTGTTGTACGGCTTTAGCTGTAGAAAGGGGTCGGGGGAGGCGGACCGGGGATGGACCAGTGTGGGGTCACACCCAAAACATAGGAGCAAGGGACGGCCACCCATCGAGCGGAGACAAACACCAAAAACCCAGTAGTCTCTGTAATAGGCGTTGGCAGAGAGAGATATCAGACAGGTAGATTAAGCAACATGCTTTCGTGCCCACACCTCGTTTATCTGAGGGCTATGCATGGTCTGCAAATGAGAAATACAAATTTAATAAACCGAAGGACCTTGGATGAGGACCATTTAGTGAATGAAAAAAGCCCACATCCGATGTGCTAGCCATCCCGTGTTTTCTGATAGTGATGATGGTTTGCGTGCCTCAGTGGGGTAGCACACAGGCGACATATCCTCTCCAGAACAATTCACCACCCAGTGTAGAGGGGAAGTATCACATATGTGAGTGGGCAAGTGATGAGGAAAACCACACACCCCAACGGACATGTCATCGTTATACTCTACAAGCAGCCATATCTAAGTACAGTTAACTGACTATGTACAAGCGTAACAGTGTCGAAAAAGTGACGGTTATAAAGAAGTCATGTACGAAGATGGTCTCACGAACACCGATTACTATTAAGGGGAATAACATGGTTTACACATTAATGTAAAAGAAAAACGCAAGCATGGCACTAACATATGTAGAATGGAAAAACACGAATCCCCGTAAACTACTGATATTGCTTGTCCAATATGTTGGAATTGGTCGCGGCAGATGATTGGCATATGACAATTTAGTCGCGAGAATGAATAAGACCAAAAATATTATACCTGGTGATGTTGTACATTAGACACATAAACGCCAATTAATCCTGTTGCCTGTAACAGTCAATAAAGATTAATTATCTGTTGAAGTATGAGTGCGCTGTGAGTTTAACCCGCAAAACACAAACTATCTTACAACATGTATTGCTATGGTAGCCAGTTTGAGGCGGTTGGAAGTTCAAGGTAAGTTACAGGAGGCCAGCTGAGGGCTGTCATGCGGTTTGCCTACCTTAACGACAGGACATATAGAGACAAGGTCTCCCACCCACTCCAGGGAAACCATCACATTTACTTACGGTCTGTACCTGTGTATACAATTTAGGAGAGATGAATCATTAGTGAAGTAATTGAAATAGCAATTCCTCTACCGCTACTATTTTTTCCCCCTTGGTGCATGTCATCATGTCCAACATCATGGCTATTAAAACATAAGATTAGATAACATATACTGGGGGAATTCACTTGTTACAACAGCACTATACAATACACAAGTTAGATAAGAAAAGTACCCATAAATTAAAATAACATAACATTTCTAAGTAGATATACTAGAAATACAATTGTGTTATTGAATTAAGTATATACATTATATACTCATTTCCAGCATACTGGTATATGATGCAGTGCATGATGGATCATTTCACAGATCATTTCCTGAAGCACTGCTGCCAGTGCACATTGTCGCAGTACTCCGGCCTGTTGGGGGTGGCAGGAT
>NW_020854456.1:0-543 GCF_000972845.2 Larimichthys crocea | reverse complement strand
CAACCGATGCCCCGACCACACCATCAACAGATCTTTCGACCACACCATCAACTGACCCACAAACCACACCATCAATAGATCTTCCGACAACACCATCAACAGACCCACCAAGCACAACATCAACTGATGCCCCGACCACACCATCCCCAGCCACACCATCAACAGGCCCAAGCACCACACCATCAACTGACCCACCAACCACACCATCAACTGACCCCCTGACCACACCATCAACAGACCTACCGACCACACCATCAACCGAAGCCCCGGCCACACCATCATCTGATTCCCCAACCACACCATCAACAGATCTTCCGACCACACCATCAACAGACCCACCAGGCACACCATCAACTGATGCCCCGACCACACCATCCCCAGCCACACCATCAACAGACCCACTGACCACACCATCAACGGATGCAGCAACCACACCATCAACAGACCTTCCGCCAACACCATCAACAGGCCCACCCACCACACCATCAACAAACCTCCCGACCACACCATCAACCGACGGCCTAACTACACCATCAATTGACT
>NW_020854455.1:0-704 GCF_000972845.2 Larimichthys crocea | reverse complement strand
TCATACTCAATGTATCTACAGTGTACACCCATAAATGATCATACTGTATGATCATTTATGGATCAGTGAAATAAAAGAGAAGTTAAACAGTCATTGTTGTCTATAACTAAATATGACAGAATGAACTGATTAAATGTTTGTGGATGCTCTACACTTTGAGGTGCCTGTTTTAGACAGCGATATGCAGCTTTCTCTAAAGTTTCAGTGAAATAAAAAGAAGGCTTTTGCTGAATATTAGAAACTATTCACCCTGAAGTTTTAATGTTGAAATAGATGAGACAAGAACAGACCTCTTTATGAGCTGTAAGAGCTGCAAGAGTTTGTTTTATGTTGCAATAAATCAATAGAGGAGCTTATCAGAGTCCAGCCCTATGGCACTTGCCAATGAAAATATCCTGTTAGACAGGACGGGTTGGTTCAGCTGACTAACATATGTGCTCATTTACAACAAACAGATGCGGGTTCCTAAATAAATGACACAGTGTCCACTGCAGACCACAGAGGATCATACCTACAGTAATACTGACAGAAATATGTATATTTCAGATTATATTGAACACAATAACTGCAGGAAGTTTGTGTCTGACGAGTGGATGAATTTTGAGCGGATTATTCCTTGTGAATTTTAGACACATTTTTATTATTTTTGTCAAATTAAATGTTTTATACTTCCTCATATTGTTATAAAAAATAGGATTATACTG
>NW_020854454.1:0-539 GCF_000972845.2 Larimichthys crocea | reverse complement strand
TTTTGTTTCAGGTGTTGGGGAGTTTTTTTGACAGTGCAGTCAGTGATAGCTGACAATTTAGGAGCCCACGGAATAGCAGGCTTCACTAAAAGCTTTTCTACTTTTGCCAGTTTTGCACAGGTAAGCGTGCAGACATACAGTTTGAGGCTGTTCAGTCAGGTCATTTTAACATTAGGACGATGTTACTACGCCTCTGCCACTCCTACCTCCAGGGGTTAATTGTCCTGTCCCCAGTCTTTGTGTGTGATTGTTTCAGGTGTGCTGGAGGCAGAGTAGAGCAGGAACCACCAGCTGCACCCAATCCTGCAATCATCCTGCAACCTACTTATACTCAGCCCTGCCACTACCACGCTGCCAGATCGTAGCCACTGATCTGTTAGTTCTGCGCATCAAGCCCACAGATATTGTTCTTATGGTTTTCCCTGTGCAGATTTTTTGTGATCTCCCCTGTAGATTGTAGCCTGCTCTGCTCAGCTCTCCAGCCCTTGACTTCCTGACCTGTTGCCCTCGCCTGCTCCACCAAGTCCTGCTCTGGATCC
>NW_020854453.1:0-1062 GCF_000972845.2 Larimichthys crocea | reverse complement strand
AAGCCATAAATGATCTGTATGGTTTTGATTTTGTTATCTTTGGTCTAACATAATTGCAATGTGCACTAGATTACTAGTTCCAAACCTGGCTGTTCAAGGGTTAATAGGATAAATTGAGAGGTCACAATATGATTTGTTAATTACTGGATACGTTTGTTTCTTCAGATCTCTAAGTCTCTATAGAGTGAATAAGGTTTTAATCGACATATGCAACTGGTGAAAGTGGTGCAAAAGTAGACAAAGCTTTGTTTTAAAAGCTCAAAAGTCGAAAAGGTTGGGAACATCTGTATCGCACTGATGTTATCACTGCCTCTTCTCCTACAAACCAAATCTGAATCTGCAGATTCACCAGAGTGTAACTCAGAAGCTACTAAAACTAAGAGACAATAAATAAATTAAATATCATAATGTAGAAACTAAAACAAATATCTTGAATTCAGTCTTCACACTCTTTTGATCACTGACAAGAAAACACACACTGGTTGTGCACTGTCCATGCAGAACAAATTGAGACTTTACATTTCCCAAAGAATACCAGTAGTAAATCCAAATAGTTTTTTTTTGTTTTGTTTGTTTTTTTAAAAAACACACAAAGACGAATGTATCTTTGTGATTCACATTTAACAACCGTCTGGTGGTTTTTATGATGACAGCGTCTGCTTACGCAGAAACAAACCCACCAGGCTGTCACACAGCTGTGGCGTCCCTTTTCTCTACACACCTTGCCATGTTGCCTTACCTTGTGTTTTATTGACTTTCACCTAATTTTTTGCGCAAGTAACTTTTCAGATTATTTTCTAACTGATGCATCTATTACAGATATAAATAATACACTGCAGTCTGAAAAAAGAGAAGATTTTGTTTCTCTTTTTTTTGTCATTTTTAAGTGGCCTGTGTCTGATTACTTTAAAAAACACTGTGAAATCAGCTGATATGTCAGTCACATAGTTACCACAGCTAGGATCCAACACAGTTATACACACAGTAACAGTAAGTGCTAAGCCTGCGACTTATAATCATTTTCATTATCAAATATAGTGGCAGTTATAACTAACCCATCCA
>NW_020854452.1:0-1623 GCF_000972845.2 Larimichthys crocea | reverse complement strand
ACAAAAATCTAGGCAAATAGGAAGCTCACTACCATGCTGGAGATGTGACATGGCAATAGCAGACCACGCACACATTTTCTGGATCTGCCCTCACGTTAAGCCATTCTGGGAGGAGTCCAACATTATCTTAAAGGTGCTGGGCTTCCCTATTAGTATGTCCTTTTCTGTTCTATATCTTGGACTCCTCCCAAAGGACTTGAATAAAAGTGACTCGTACATCCTAAGGATCTTCATGGCAGCCAGCAAGAAAGCCATTACAAAATGCTGGCTTCAGAAGGAGCGGCCATCAATAGACACTTTTATAAACATTGTTAATCAGTTACACCATATGGAACAGACTACCTATAACCTGAGGGTACAAAAGACAGTGGGGGAAAGGCACTGGAAGAAATGGACCTCCTTTTTGGCCCATTAACAGACACTGAGAATATTCCACTTAAGCAACTGTACCACATGCAGGGTTTAATCGTATGTATATGCATATGAACAAACAGCTATGTGCAGACAGTTTTTTTTTGTTTGTTTTTTTGTGTGTGTTAGTGTCCTGTCCTGACCTCATGTTCCATGTTCCTAATGTTTGTAATATAAATATATGTTTTTAAACTGTGAAAAAAATAAAGTTAAAAAAAAGCACATTCAAAAAGCACACCTCAAATAGTCATTTTTATCATGTTTATTTAGACCAGCGGTTCTTAACCTGGGTTCGATCGAACCCTAGGGGTTCGGTGAGTCGGTCTCAGGGGTTCGGTGGAGCCTCCGCCGCAGAGGTCAAGATACACATGACTCATCATGTCAATTCGTGATGCCACGCCCCGCTTGGCCATCACTGGCTGCAGATGATCACGTAACATTGCTTGGCAAATCAGTGCTGCGGGGAATTTAGCTCGCCCAGTAGTCGACGTGTGATTGTCGGTGTAGTACGACATGCGATTTCTTATGGAATATTTTAATCCATGCTAACTACGTCGAGCAAAAAAAGAAAGTGGTCGGACGAATATGTAAAACATGGATTTACATGTATCACGGAACGTGACGGGAGTCAGCGTCCTATCTGCATGATTTGCAATGCCAAGTTGAGCAACTCTAGTCTCGCACCTGCAAAACTAAAGGAACACTTCTTGAAGCTGCATGGAGATGGGGAATACAAGAACACAACGCTTGCTGAATTCAAGGTTAAGAGAGCCAGATTCTATGAAAATGCCACTCTTCCTGCTCTTGGATTTGTACCCATCAACAAACCGATCCTCACAGCATCGTACGAAGTTGCTTACCTAATCGCAAAGCAGGGCAAACCGCACACTATTGGCGAAACACTCGTAAAACCAGCTGTGTTAAAGATGGCGAATCTGATACTCGGAACAGCGGCTGAAGGTAAATTATCCCGAATTCCGCTTTCAAATGACACCATCAGCGACAGAATAGAGTGCATGAGTAAAGACATCTTGGCTCAAGTAGTCGCGGATCTGATTTCAAGCCCGGCAAAATTCAGCCTTCAACTCGACGATACCACCGACATTTCCAATCTAAGCCAGCTTGCCGTTTTTGTGCGCTATGTGAAAGACGACATGATAAAAGAAGAGTTTTTATTTTGTAAGCCTCTTACAACAACAACTAAGGCAGCCG
>NW_020854451.1:0-11977 GCF_000972845.2 Larimichthys crocea | reverse complement strand
AAGATGTTTTCTGGGCGTGGATGCCGATTTTAAGAGTGAATTGCTGGAGACAACCCCGTCCCACGGAACAGGGTTTGTTCGTACAGACGATGGAGGCTGCGGCGCAGATCGTCAGATCGAAAGTTAAGATGACGCAACATGAACGCCTGAAGTAAACACTAAATATTCCCTTTTCTGATATAATTCAACAGAACAACGTTTATTTTCCTCATGTCAGATTCTTTAAATATGCCAAGTCGCCGTTGAGCCACTGGATGACGGTGGAGAGCCTCCGATTTGCTTGCGATGATCTTCGAAATCAATAAAAAAGAAATAGTTCCACATCCTGCCGACATGAGTGGTTTTGTGACGAGCAGATTTTAATGCAAACACGAGCAGAGGAGAAACATAATGGAAGTAAAGGAAGTTGTGTTACAGCACGATGGAGGCTGCAGCTGTAGATCGAAAGTGAAAATGATGCAATGAACAAACAAAGTATCAACTACCTAATCCAGAGTTAATTCTATAAATTTAACCAAACTGTTTTGTGCTTTTTATAGGTTTATTTCCCTATGTTAATCTTAAATGGTCAAGTCGAGTTGATGCCACTGGATGAAGGTGGAGCCGCTCCCTCCCCGACTCAATTAAAAATAAATAGTTCCACATACTGGCAGACATGGACGACCAATGAGGCACGAGAGCACAACGACAGGCGGAATTGGATTTTTGGTTGTTGTTTGTTTTTGTACAGAAGGATAAAAACTCTAAATCCTTCAGAGTTATTTCTAATTAATAAACTATTTCAGACTGTCACAGTTTGAATACATCCACGTGGAGCTGCGGAAACTTTAAAACTCTAACTTAACGTTAGAAAACATGCTAGCATATTATTTAATTTATTAATTATTTACTCTTACTATCAATTCCATGTAACCACATGTGAAGACCGCTGCAGTACGTCTCACTACCAAACACATTTTAAAACATGAACATCAGTCTAATTAACCTGACCACTAAAGATGATTAGCTAATGACACCACACACCCACACCCACACACACAACCCACACACAACACCCACACACACACACACAGAGCTTTAAAGTGTTAACAACCGTGGGTGTGTGGTGTGTTGTGTGTGTGTGTGTGTGTGGTGTGTGTGTGAGCTAACCGTGCTAACGTTAGCCCCTCAGTGATAATAAAGCACACGTTACATTTCCCGCATGCTTCTTCTATCACCGACTGTGTGTTCGGTGTGTCGTACCGGTACCTGGATCTTCTGAAGTGGAATTGTGTCCAGTGCTGCTGTGCTGGAGGAGCGTGCAGAGGTCAGGGGGCAGGGTGGCTGTGATGCACAACCCTAACGTGCCCTGGAAGAACGACGCGGCCGGGCCTAGTACTGAAGCGGAAGTTCGCGAAGAGCGGTTCAAAGTAGCTTGAAGAGCCATTTCAAAGAGTCGGTTTCAGAGAGCCGGTTCATGCATGCCGGTCCAAAGAGCCGGTCAGCGAGCTGGTTCGAGAGCCGAGTTCAGAGAGCGGTCCAAAGAGCCGGTCGAGAGCCGGTTCAGCGAGCGGTTCACGAGCCGGTTCCACGAGCTTTGACGAGCAGTGCAAAGAGCGGTTCAAAGAGCGTTAAGAGAGCCGGCTCCAAAAAAGCCGGTTCAGAGAGCCGGTTCAGAGAGCTTTGAAGAGCAGTTCAAAGAGCCGCGTCGTCCAGAGAGCCGGTTCAGACGCTTGAGAGCAGTTCCATTAGCCGGTTCACGAGAGCGGTTCAAAGCGCCGCCGTCAGAGAGCCGGTCAGGAGAGCCGGTTTACAGAGCCGGTTTTCACAGAGCTTTGAGCGCCCGTTCAAAGAGTCGGTCAAAAGACATGGTTCAGGAAGCCGGTTAACAAGCCGGTCAGCGAGCCGGTTCGGCGGCCGGTCCAAGAGTCATCAGAGAGTGTGGATGAGCACACATGCCGATCACACAAAATAATATTAATCGCTTGTTGACCCTTTTTACATATATGCCTTGTCTGCTTGATCAGTTATCTTGGGGTCAAGTTAAGCGGTCTCTTGTTGTCTCAGCTGCAGAGAACGTAACAGAGAATGCAGTAGACACCACTACCCGTCTCGACGTCAATAGGCAAACAGTTTTCTCATATACAAACTTAACCTAGTCACACTGAAGAGCGGGCTGCTCTTTACTGTTGGGACAGATCAGATGATTATAGCGACACGGACTCACGCAGAATCTATATTATGAGATCCTTTTGCAGATATCTCAGATTCACTTTTGTTGGCCTATAGACCAATATTTCTTCACTACACAGATCATAAACGAAAATATATTTCTATATCGAGCTGTTCTGTAGTGTGATCTCAGAGACCCTGTTAACAGAAATAAAGGTCTGTTTGTGTGATATTCAAATACTCTCAGGACTATTCTTCCACATCAACAATCGGGTGAACAGTAGCTGTTTTCAACACGAGCGGTCCAAAGAGCCTGAGCTTTGCAAGAGCAGTTTAAAGAGCCTTGTGAGCCAGACTGACCCAAATCGCTGCGAGACGGTGCAGTTCACCTCCTCACCGGGCCACCTGCCGCGGACCTTGATCAGCACCGAACCCCCACATCTTGTGGTGGATGCATTCACTCCCCCATCTCTCTTCACATTACCTGGCCTTTGTTCTGTATGTGTGTGCTGTTTGGGGTTAAAAAACATATGTACTAAAAACTCGTGAAAAAAAAGAACTTCCCCGTGAATCTCTAGAGTCAAATGATAGAATCCAAAAAATACCGAACTTCCACTCACTGTAACGCTAGGAACAAATTGTGGAGCCTGAGGTGGACGTTAATAACTGTCGACCACGAAGGAGGAAGTTAGTTTGTGTTGTGGGTGTTAAGAGTGTTTTGTGTCCCGGACTAACTGAGGCCCCTGCTACCACAACCCTGTCTCGTTTAAGAGTGCGCGGACAGGGCCGTCTCTTATATGAGCCGCTACACGCGAGCACCTTGATGAGGAACCCCGCATCGAGCCCCGCACAGTGGAGCACCGCGATGACCCTTGTCCTACCCTGATCGCAGGTGAGTGCAAACAACAAAATGTGCAGGAGGTTCAGGAGCCGGTGCTGCCAGCCTCATGAATAATGGATGTTGTGTTGCAGGAAGATTCGCAGCTCTTCATGAAATATCTGAACTGGGGGTGAGTCAAAGGTCAAAGGTCAACATGTGATAATTTCACAGCAGGTGATGCAGAATCAGAACACACTTGTCTCCTCAGTGCTATTCTGCCCCAACTCTGGTTGCTGTCAACGCAGCCATCCTAGAAAAAGGCGAGATGTCTCATTTCCTGTTGGTGAGCAACAACAGAACATCAGACTCAGCTCATCTGACTTGTGTTGACTCTGTGCTGACTCTGTGTTGATCGGTGTGATTCTGGATGTTGTCCTCTGTGTTGATCTTTTATGTCTTGACTCTGTCTTGACTCTGTCTTGACTTGTGATGACTCTGTGTGATCGTTGTTGATCTGGTTTCGACTCGTGTGTTGATCGTGATTGACTCTGTTTGACTAGTGTTGACTCTGTTTTGACTGTGTGTTGACTCTGTGTGACTCGTGTGACTCGCGTGTTACGACCTGTCTTGACTCTGGTTTTGACTCTGGTGTTTGACTTTGTATCTCGTTTGACTCTGCTTGACTCTGTGCTGACCTGTGTTGACTCGCGTGTTGACTTCTGGTGGACGGTGGTGACTGCTGTGTTGACTCGTGGTTGACTCTTGTGTTTGACTGTGTTGACTCCTGCCGCTCTGTCGCTGACTCTGTGTTGCACTTTTCTGTGTTGACTCTTGATGACTCGTGTGTTGACTGTGCGTGACCGTGTTGTGACTCGTGTGCTGACTGGTGTGACTCGATGACTCGTGTTGATCTGGTGTTGACTCAGTGTATCGTTGTTGACTAGGTGTTGACCTCTGTGCCGACTCTGTGTTGACTCTGTGTTCCTCTTGTTGACTCTGTGTTGATCTGTGCTGAACTGGTGTGACTTGTCTGATTGTGTTGACTCTTGGTGTGGACTCTGTGTTGACTCTGTTGTGACTCCTGTGTTGACTCTGTCTTGACTCTGCTGCTGACTCTGGTTGATCGTTGGTGACTCTGGTGTTGACTCGTGGGACCGTGTGTGACTCTGTTTCATCAGTGTTTGACTGTTTTGACTCGTTGTGCTCTGTGCTGACTCTGCGTTGACCGGTTGACCTGGTCTTGACTCTGTGTGTGCACTGGTGTTGACTCTGTGTTGACTCTGTCTTGACTCTGTCTGACTCAGTGTTGACTCGTGTGTGTCTTGTGTTTGAATCGGTGTTGATCTGTGTTGACTCTGTGCGACTCTGTGCTGACTCTGTGTGACTTGCTTGACTCGTGCCCGACTCGGTGCTGATGTGTGTTGACTCGTGTGCTCGACTCGTGTCGTGACTAGTGTGTCTGACCGTTTTTGACTCGTGTACGCTGAGATGACTCTGTGCTTGACTCTGTTTGACTGGCTTGTTGATCAGTGTTGACTCGTGTGCTTGAGTCGCTGTGTACTCTGTGCTAGACTCTGTTTGCTCTTTGTGACTCTTGTTTGACTCGTCGCTGAATCTGTGCTGACTCTGTGCTTCTGACTATGTGTTTGACTCTGTGTTGAACTCTGTGTTTGATCAGTTGTTGACTCAGTGTTGATCGTTGTGTTAGACCTCGTGTGTTGACTCTGTGTTGACCTCGTTTGTGCCTCCGTGTGTTGACTTGTGCGACTCTTTATTGACTGTGTGTTGACTCTGTGCTGAACTCCGTGTTTGCTGTGTTGACTGTGTGTGACCTTGTGTGGGACTCTGGTGCTGACTCGTGTTGACTCCGTGTTGAATCGTGTGTTGACTTGTTGTTGACTCTGGGTTGTCTCGTTGTTGGATCGTGTGTCGACTCCGGTGCACTCGTGTGTTGATTGTGTTGACCTGTGTGACTCTGTGCTGACTCTGTGTTGACTCTGTGTTGACTTGTGTGCCTCGTGGTGACCTGCGCTCGATCGTGGTGACTCCGTGTTGACTCTGTGTTGACTGTGCCATGCTGACATGTGCCGACAGTGTGTTGACTCTGTGGTGACTCATGTGTTCGACTCGTGTTGCTGCCTTCTGTTCGTGCCGCGTGTTGACTCTGCTGTTGATTGGTGTGGACTCGTGCGTTGACTCCGTGTTGAACTCGTGTGTTGACTCGTCGTTGACTCTGTGGACTCGTGTGTGACTCTGTGTTGACCCGTGTTGACTCGTTTGCGTTACTCGCGTGTGACTCGCGTGTATGACTCGTGTGTTGACTCGTGTCTTGACTCTGGTGTTGACTCGTGTGTTGACTCGTTGTCGACTCTGTGTTGACTCTCGGTGTTGACTCGTTGTGTTGAATCCGTGTTTGAATCGTGTGTTGTACCTCTGTTCCTACTCGTCTTGACTCGTGTCTTGAATCGTGTGTTGACTCGTGTGTTGACTCGTGTGTTCACTCGGTGTGTTGACTATGTGTCGATCTGGTGTTGACTCGTGTCTCGACTCTGCTCGACTCTGGTGTGATCGCGTGTTCGACTCGTGTGTTGACTCGTGTGTGACTATGTGTGCCTCGGTGTGACTCGTGTGTTGACTCGTGTCGTTGACTCGTGTTTGACTAGTGTTGCTCTGTCTTAACTCTGTGTGACTCGTGTTGCCTCTGTGTTGGAATCTGTCTTCGCTCGTGTGACTCTGTGTTGAACTCGTGGGTTGACTCGGTGTTTACTCTGCGTTGGACTCGTGTGTTTGACCGTGTGTTGACTCTGTGTTGACTCTGTGCTGACTCTGTGTTGACTCTGTGTTGACCTGGTGTTGCTCTGTGTTGACTCTGTGCTGACTCTGTGCTGACCCCTGTGGGACCGTGTGATGACCCGTGGTTGACTCGTGTGTTGACTCTAGGTTGACTCCGGTGTTGACCTCCGGTGTTGACCGTTGTTGACTCTGTGCTGCCTCTGTATTGACTCGTGTGTTGACTCTGTGCTGGACTCTGTGTTGATCTGTGTTGACGTGTGTTACTCTGTGTTGACTTGGTGTGACTGGTGTTGACCTCGTGTGTTTGATCTGTGTTGACTCGGTGTTGACTCTGTGCTGATTGTGCTGGATCTGTGTTGACTCTGTGTTGACTTGTGCTGACTCGTGTGCTGACCCCGTGTGTTGACTGTGTGTTGACTCGTGTGTGACTCGTGTGCTGACTCGTGTCTGACTCTTGCTGACTCTGTGTTGCCTCTGTGTGACTAGTGTTGACTCGTGCTGTTGACTGTGTGTGACTCTGTCTGACTCGTGTTGACTCTGTGTGACTCTGTCTGACTCTGTGCGACTATGTGCTGCTTGTGCTGATCTGTGTTTATCTGGTTGATCTTGGTGTTGACTCAGTGTTGACTCTGTTTTGACTCGTGTGTTGACTCTGTGTTGACTCTGTGTTACTCGGTGTGACTCTGTGTCGACTCTGTATTGAACCGTGTGTTGACTGTGCTTGATTGTGTTGCTCGTGTTGACCGCGTGTTGACTCTGTGTTGACTCTGTGTTGACCCGTGGTATGACTCCGGTGAATCGTGTGTGATCTTGGTTGACTCTGTGTTGACTCGCGTGTTGACCGTTGTTGACTCATTGTTGACTCGTTTGTGACTCTGTGTTGACTCGTGTTGACTCTGTGCTGACTCGTGTTGACTCTGTGTTGATCTCTTGTGACTTGGTGACTGTGTTCTCGTGTGTCGACTCTGTGTTGACTCTGTGTTGACTTGTGCTGACTCTGTGCTGGACTCGTGTGTTGACTCTTTGCTGACTCTGTGTTGACTTTGTGCTGCTCTGTGTGTTGACTCGGTGTTGACTCTGTGTTGACTTGTTGTGACTCGTGTGTTGACTCCTTGTTGGAATCGTGTGTTGACTCGTGTTGTTGACTCTGTGTTGATCGTGTGTTATCGTGTTGACTCCGGTGATCGTGTGTGCCTTTGTGTTGACTCGTGTGTCGACTTGGTTTACTGTGTTTGCCTCGCGTGTTGCCTCGTGTGTCGAACTCTGGTGTTGACTCGTGTGTGCCTTGGTTGCCTCGTGTGTTGACTCTGTGTTTCCTCTGGTCGAATCTGTGTGACTCTGCTGCTGTGTCTTGACTCGGGTTGCTCGTGTGTTGCCTCCTGTGTTGCCTTGTGTCGGCCTCTGGTGGCCTGTGTCTCGACTCTGTCTCGCTCTGTTTTGCCCCGTGTTTCCTCGTGTGTTGCCTCGGTGTTGCCCTCTTGTGTGCCTTTGCTTTTCCCTCCGTGCTTGCCTCGGTTTTTTCTTTCTGTGTTTGCCTCTGTCTTCGCTCTGCTGTTCTTGTTACTTCTTGTTGTTTGATCTGTGTTTGTTTGCAGCGAGCGCATGTGTGTGTGTGTAGTCTGTGAGTATCGTATGTGTGGGGAAAACGCACTGTGTGTGAGCTGATAAGAGAGGCACCCCCACACACCAGCACGCGCACCCCCCACACCCACCGCCCCCCACCTGCGGAGAAGAGAAAAATTTAGAGTTTAGGTTGACGAGAGTGTTGACTCTGTGTTGCATCTGTGTTGACTCTGTGCTGACTCTGTGTTAAATCCGGTTTGACTCGTGTGTGGGACCTCTGTGTGACTCTGTGCTGACTCTGTGTTGACCGGGTGTTGACTCTGGTGTTGACTCGTGTTGACCTCTGCCCTGCACTCTGTGCTGACCCCGTGTTGACCCGTGTGTGACCCGTGTGTTTGACTCGTGGTCTGACTTAGTGTTGACTCCGGCTGTGACTCCGGTGTTGACTCTGGTGTTGATCTGTGTTGACTTGTGTTGACCGTGTGTTAACTCGGTGTTGAACTCGTGTGTTGACTATGTGTTGACTCTGTGTTGGACCCGGGTTTGACTCGTGTTGGACTCAGTACTGACTCGGTGTCTGTGTGTGCCAGCCTCTTCACAGGCCGCGGCTCCTGACTGGCTCTGTGCGGAGTGCCATGGCGGTTTTCCTGGAGATCGGAGCCTGCCAGCTGTGGGGGGAAGTCGGCCCGCCCCCCGGCTGGTGATCGAATCATTCAGATCTTTAAGTATGGTTCACTTTCATGCCGTAGAATTATTATATGGTTCATTCGTTAGTTTCAAGCTCTCGTTATTTAAAATAAGGAGTGTGGTTTGTTCTTCTCGTTCTCTCACGGCGATCTGCAGGGCCGTTTTCGGCATCGTTCGTCTTCTGAGGTACAAATTCTGGCATCCAACTTCCACTCCCACTAATCCCCTGGACCGAGGTGCAGATTTATCAGTGAAGGTCAGTGATGCTTCTTTCTCACTGAAGAAACAGTCAGCCTGACATGCTCTCTGATATGTTCACGGTTTTTCACTGCCCCAAGTGGTCAAAGAACTGAAATAATTTGCTTTAACTAGAAACTAATCATTTTATCTCTCAGTTGCACTGTTATTGAAAAAGTGATGATGTTCGTCCTATTCTGCTACAGATGACGGTACGGGGACAAGAGACTCGTTTCGTGGGTCAGAGGTCCGGAGGGTATCAGGCGCCTGGCAGCGGTAGACGGGTTTAACTCTTTTTTTCTTTTTTTTTCTTTTTTTTTTTTTTTTTTAGTTGCTGTTAAAATGAAATGTGATATCCCAAAAGTTTCCCGTAACTGAAAACTAAATCTGATATCTTAAGCAGCTGTGTGGCTGAGCGAAGGTGTTCAGTTTCAGTCCTCCTCTAAGGCTAAAGAAACAAAGAAATGCGTGTTGAAGTGTCTGAACGTAGCTGACGACGTCAGCTCCGAAAAGAACAAATGACTCCTCCTGCCCGCGTTCTGTGAGCTTCTTAAATGTCGTTGGAACGGAGACTGCTTCATCATCTGTACTAAATATCAACAAATGTTGCGTCATACAGGCACAGCGAGCAGCCCAGGCCTTGCAGCTTCAGTTTGATTTAAAGCGTCCTGAAAACACGTTTCAGAGTCAGCCTCCTGCGCCAGTGATGGGTTAATTTCCTTCTGTTTGGCTTTACGTGTGAAGATACTCTGTTTTTATTAACAATTAAACATCGACTGTACATAAAGAACGAGCTCCCAACCCTGATCACTGCTGCAAGTTTCTGGCTCAGGACCGCGATTAGTATCAGTATCGTGATGTTTGCTGTCAGGGTCTGTTTCACTGTTTGTTGAGTCCTCGTCACATCGTCACCTCCGCTTCCTCTGGTTCCAGCTCGCTCCCTGCCAGTCCGGCTGTTCGGGAGCCCTTCCAGTCAGAGGAAGGGAGGGAGAGTCACACGGGGAGAAGCTCAGCAGCAAACTACACAGCTGACCCTTCAGGAGACCATCGGAGTCGGCGTACATCGCGCTGGCGCTCGCTCCATCGTATCCTCTCCCTCCAGTGTCAGCACGCTGCCGCTGCATATAAACATGAGCAGTGACACTCTTTAGGTTTCATATGAACAACTTTTATTCTATTCTTTATTACATAAAGAGCGCTCAGACTGTGTGCCGGACTCTGCACCATGAAGATCCTAAAGCTGTCCTGTGTTTACTGCGGCGACCTCTAGATGGCGAACTGTTCTACTGTTGTGCTCAGGTTACAAAGCAGCGCTGCAGGGGCAGCAAGATAGGACCTGATCCTGCATCATGATCCCTGACCCTGATCCCTGCATCCCTGGTCCTGAATCCCCTGATCCCGACCCCTGATCCTGATCCTGCCCTGATGGTGACCCTGATCTGATCCTGACCTGATCTGACCCCTGATGCGATCCTGAGCTCCGACCCGATGCCTGATCCTGGTTTCCTGACCCGATCCTGACCCTGATCCATGACCCTAATCCCTGATCGATCCTGATCTGATCTGATCACCTGACCCTGATCCATGACCTGATCCTGACTGACCTTGATCTTGACCCTGATCCTTGACCCTGATCTGACCCCTGATCTGACTTTCTCTTGATCCCTGACTGATGATCCTGACCCTTGACATGACTTTCATCCTTGATCCTGAGTGTCCCTGACGTGTCCTGAATCCCTGACCCTTTCCTGTGTTGCCTTAACCCCTCCTGCCCCGCCAGTACTCTGCCTCGGCTCTGTGGGAAAAAGTCGGAAGCCTTCGGCTCATCCTCGAGCCTCGAACTTTACAGGGAACGATTTCCTGTTATAATTCATTCACATTCAAACATCCACACACGAATTATGTTTAATATTTTCTGAGGCAATCTTTTATCAGGCATCTTTAAGTTCTTGTACGAAGATCAAACTTTCACTTGTTGAGGTTTGAAGTCCTCATGCCATCTGGAAAACCTGGAAAATCTTTAAAACTCCATGGAAAAGTAAAAATCATTCTCCCGACATTTCTCTTAGTAATGTTGTGATAATGACACGTACCACGGCATGACACACAAGCGTGGCATGACATGATGACTAACATAATTTACATCGAGTAAATATATTGTATTGTGTCGTGAGTTCAGGCAGAACTGGTTATGTCATTCAATAAAAAAGTCTTCAGGTTATTATTAATGATAATTCTTTCCCTTAACGTGTCATCACTTAAAGAGACGAGTTATGACCGATCTTGTAAATCTCCGTCTGTCCTACCAGCTCGATATCAGGAAGGAGAAAAGTGATCTATGTACAGATGTGAACGATGAAGTTAGTTTGTTTTGATTTTGCAAGTTAGACAGAAAAGTTCATGATTCATGAAGCCGTCTGCCGATCACGCGCTGTTTGAAGGTATTTCTTAAACTCAGTGCGCTGATCATCCAGGCTGTTCGTTTGTTGTTTGAGGATTCACACCTGTGACAGGCATGCCATCACTTCACCGCCTCCTTTGTCACCTTCACAGAATCACGGCATGAAGAAGTTTTTCACCTTCTTCTTTCAGCTCGCCGTTGCTCGAGATAAAAAGTTCAGACCGTTGGGAGAGGCCGAGATGAGGAGGAGGACCTTCCTCCTGCTCCCCCTTTTTTCTATTACTCCTCCTTCTCCTTCTATGACCAGTTTCAGCAGTAGTTTAGATCAGTCATCACAATCAATGGTTATAATATTACCCACAGACCAACGTGACAATCTTCACTTCAAAACACACAAAGATGTTTAACGTACAGTAACCAGAGACATCAAGTCTTCACGTCGATTGTTAACGCACTGACTGTTAATGATTCCACCATTATGGTTTAATCAGTGTGACTGTTTGAGGGAGAAGCTGCCTCTTCCTGACTCAGGTTGTTGGTGATCACGTCAGCCCGGTAATCGGCATCGTACACGTAGTCACGTCGCCCTGAGCGTAGAATGAAATTAAATATTACGACTCAAACAGGCACAACGTTTAAAACAGAACGGCCAGCTCGAGACAGACACGCTTATTTTTTTAAAATATAATTAATGTTCCCGTTAACGTTCCGTTTTAGATCAACAAAACATTCTCAGTCACAGATTATTTATGATTTCCTGTTAATTACATAATTTGATACTATGAGAGATGGAAAATGGAGACAGGGTTTAACGTTCTTCAGTGAGCGCACAGCAGATTAGATGAACGTGTGTGTGTGTATACACCAAAGTTAAATCTGCATGATGAGCTCTGTGATCTGAAGTGCTGAGACAGTATTCAGATCCTCCAGGAATTCGCAATGTTGCGATTTGCAACTTCAGTGAATCCTCGTGAATTCAAGGCGGTCTTAAAATTTTAACCAATCACTGCGATTTTTCCGCGTCTTGAGCCAAACTTCCTTCTGTGAATGAAACTGTGATGGAGAAGCAGCATGTCCGCGGCCAGTCGTGTTTATGAAGTGAAGTTCTATGCACTTTAACCTTCAAACCAACAGATGCATTTAGAAAATACTTTGTTGCATTTTTGTAATCCAGGTATCTGTTTCAGTCAGTCTGTTTTTTCATGTCTCAGTGTACTACACAGCACACACAATACTTTTTTCTTTTTTCTAAAATGAAGGCTGAGACGTTTACTTTATGTTTTTCTAGAACTTAAATTTTGTTGAGAGTTTCTATGGACTTGAAA
>NW_020854450.1:0-689 GCF_000972845.2 Larimichthys crocea | reverse complement strand
GAAGTGATGTCTCCATGGACAATGCCCGCACGCAGACATTACAGGAATGTATGCACTCATGCATGCAAAAGACAGACATATAGCACCTTACACATCACAAGCTCGCAGAAAAGCACACTGGCAAATTTCCCAAAAACAATCTCCACCTACTCGCCCTTCATATCGCAGTGTCACTCTGCGTGAAGTCACACTCGCAGCTGTGGAGGGATGCTCCGCGTTAAGAGGGAGGGTATAAATAAACAGGCAAACTGTGGGATGCACTCTGTCACGAGCAGGAAAGCATCTTTCACAATAGACACTGATGGACGCCTCGCTGAGTTACATGATGTGCTAATGCTTATTATGTGCAGCAGCGTGTGGTATCCAAAAAGATCCTACACTGTGTTTTAGGATTTAAATTTGCATCTATAAGAAGTGTGAGGAAAATGAACCCAAAGATATATTAACATGATCAGAATGTGGTACTTCTGTGTAGAGTTAAGTCATTATTTACTGGTGCAGGTTGCTGCCAGAGCTTCTATTAGAGCTGCAACCAACAATTATTGAATCATCAATATTGGTTATTCAATCATATGATAGTATAATAGCTCTGCAAAAACAAGGTTATTTCATTTACTATCATGTATGACAAAGAAAATCTATATATGTATGACAACAATCAATCATTCTTACATTTAATGAGTCAAACC
>NW_020854449.1:0-597 GCF_000972845.2 Larimichthys crocea | reverse complement strand
TGCTGCTGCTGCCAGGAATACTTATAGCTATCAATCAGGGGTCGTCCTGCCGAGACATCCATTCTGCTGGTGACCCTTACGTGCTCTTGCTGATTCTCAACCACCACACTCCCTGGATCTGCTTCCTTTCGGGCGAGTTGTCGATACATCTCTGGGCTGTTAGTCCAGATCTTTCCCGACCCCAGCCAGAGGTCAAAGTACATTCCTTGCAGGGGTTCGGCGTAATTGGGCCCCCATCTTAGTTTGAATAATTTTCCTTTGGTTTCTATGTAGGCCGTGTTCAATATCCACATCAGGTTCTCTGGACACCTCGGCACTGGCTGGTATTTGGTTGTTGCGGGGTTGTAGGGCATGTACCTCTGCAGCCGCATCCCATCCAATATTACTTCTCGCCGCATCGTTTCACCCGAAACTGATGGACCTGGGATTGACAGATCTGGATCACGCCCGTACTCCCAGTTGCTACAAAAATACCCTGCTGTGCCCCGGTTCCATCCCGTGTCGAAATCTTGTCTAGGCCAGTCCAGAAATACTATGTGGTTTGGTAGCACCAAGCTTGGTGGGCTCTTCTTGTTGCCGGGACTATTCAGGGTGAAG
>NW_020854448.1:0-560 GCF_000972845.2 Larimichthys crocea | reverse complement strand
ATATTTCAAATGAAGTGAAATATTTCCAGTGACACGTCGTGGTCAGTTCCGTTTACGTTCAGACGTTTGCAGCAGCTTCCTGTCGAGTTCCTCATTAAATATTCACAAACCTGGACAGGAAGTCTGTCTTACTAAAAAACATAAAGAAGAAACGACTTTACAATGTTAAATTATAACTTGCTTAAACTTGAATAAATTAAAAAAAGAGAACTCTTTATTGATGTATGCAAACAAAGAGTTTACGAGATGTTTTTATTGTGAAAGAATAATAAGAAACTCGTTGGATTATAATTTAGAAACCTTGTTAAACTCAAGGTGGACTCACGTCTTCATGTTTGTCTCTGCCAGCTCGATGGATGACGAGTTCCTCCGACTGTTAAACTTTAATAAACCAACAGAATGTAAACAGACTAACACGACGTTTTATTGTGAAAAAACCAATAGTGACATAAATATTTAAAATTCAACTAAACTGTTTGAAAGAAGAATAAATGTAAATATTCAGTTTTATTTAGAAAGAAACCAAAAGAAAGTTTTTAAATGTTAATTATAATTAAATT
>NW_020854447.1:0-579 GCF_000972845.2 Larimichthys crocea | reverse complement strand
ACAGTTTCCGGGTTCTGGCGTACGACAAGTTTTAGGAGGAAATCCACGCAAATATTCGTACATGAGGCCCCTGGTCTAGCTGGGAGAGAGAACTCCCCGAGCTGGCTAACATCTCCATCCCTCGAACCTATGCACCATTGGAGCTTGCTACTGACACCACAAAGTACACCCTACATGTCTTCTGTGACTCCTCTGAGCAAGCCTACGGTTCAGTGGCGTACCTCACTACGACAAGTGATGACACTGTCCATGTCTCATTCATCATGGCAAGGTCTAAGGTGGCCCCAAAACGCCAGCAGTCGATGCCATGGTTAGAGCTCTGTGCAGCACTGACAGAAGCCCAGCTGTCCTCCCTTATTAACAAAAAACTTACCTTATGAATTTCCTAGACTTTTCTATGGACTGACTCCATGACAGTTCTCACCTGGCTGACATCTCAATCCTGCAGGTTCAAGGTCTTTGTGGGAACCCGGGTCTCTGAGATCCAGGAATTGACTGCCTCACATACCTGGCGGTATGTGGATATCGCTAACAATCCAGGCGATGATCTCACACAGTGGCGTCACTAGGCCTCAAGCC
>NW_020854446.1:0-787 GCF_000972845.2 Larimichthys crocea | reverse complement strand
TTTATTTTCTATGCAAATGTTTAATTCCTCTGCACATTTTGCACATCTATCTATCTATCTATCTATCTATCTATCTATCTATCTATCCACATACATTCACACACATCTTTTATATATATAGATGTAAATACAGTTTCTTCTGTCTGTAGTCTCTAGTTGTACTGAGTTAGTATGAAAGGTTGTGTGTGTTAGTTTCATGTGAAAGTAGCTCAATTGCACTCTAGGTGTTTACAGTCTGTTAACTTCCTCATCTTATGATTTTACACACTACTTTTTATTTTACACTGTGATACTGATAATACAATGTTTTTTTGGTGTGTGTGTTCCTCAGCCCAAGAGTCTGAGGGCTCAAAGATCACGGCCATACAGTACTGGTTTCTGGCCTTGATCCATACAGAGATTTCTTTTGATTCTCTGAACATTTTATTTTTTTTAGATAATTTTTTTGGCCTTTTATTGATAGTACAGCTGAAGATAGACAGGAAGCAGGGGGAGTGACACGCAGTAAATGGCCGTCCGATGCGGGATTCGAACCAGGGCCAGCTGCAGCGAGGACTATAGCCTCCACACACGGGGCGGCCGCTTAATCCACTACGCTACCGACCGCCCTTCTCTGAACATTTTAATTATATTATGAACCGAAGGCAATGGAATCCACAGATTCTTTGTTATTTTACAATGAGAAACATTAATCTTAACCTGTTGCACTTATGTCTTTCACAGAGTGGTAAACCCTTTCCCATCTTTACTTCAACGACTTACTTATTAACCTATCTATCTATCTATC
>NW_020854445.1:0-1059 GCF_000972845.2 Larimichthys crocea | reverse complement strand
AGGGTGGGAAGAAAAAAACACAAGATGAGAGAAAAGGTTTGAAGAACCTTGAAGTGTAAGATCAGAGCTTTGAACATCATAGTCATCAGAGAGTGTCTTTTTAAACTAAAGAGTCACTTCAAAGACAGTACTACTAGCACAGTTTTTACTCAATTTATAAGTCGTGCATGTTAAAGGAAATCTCGACCTGGTGTTTGCAGAAAGTGTGAATGAGGCTCGCATCGATGAAGTTAATGGTGATCCCAAGAACCAAAACGATCACATTCTTGATCACAGCTTTAGTGACGGAGTCTCGATATTGTAAAACCACCGTCACGTTGGATGATGACACGTTCATCTCTTAAAGACTGAAAAGAAAAGATGAATATTGTTCAGTTCCAAGTAAATATTCACAGTGATTACGGACTGCAACTAATTTCTTTAAAAAACAACATTGCTTTTAAGAGGATCCTCTTTTATGACAACTTTTGTTTGTAAAGCAACATAATGCATCATTTTTAGATGTGTTGTCAATAAGCATTGTAGTTTACTATTATTAAGACCAAATCACAGAGCTTTGAACTTGAGATTTCAATTCTAATGTGATAGAAACAAATATTATTATTGCACTAAAAACTATCTGAATATTCAGAGCCAGGCTTACAGTATATAAGATACATCTGAGAGTAATTCTACAGTATAATACAATATAATTAATGTAAGCTAATAATTATATTTCTCAATCTATTTTATAATCTTAAACAGTAGCATATTAGTATAATATATTTTCATTTACACCAACAACTCAATATCAACTCAAGAAAAAAAGTCCCCACCACAGTCAGAAGTTCAGCACATCAACTCAAGAAGTAACATCAATATATCAATCTTGCAAGTGAACAGACTGCATTTAAAAGTTTCAAAATTAAAATGATAATGTAAATAAAAGGTGGTGTTTTCATGTTTTTCAAATCAGTTCACTTTACAAATTCTCAGAAAATCTTCATGTTTAAAGCTGAGCACACATTTAAATGATGCAGCATCCGCTGTAATATCAATAGTTTTGTTTCATTATTATTG
>NW_020854444.1:0-7267 GCF_000972845.2 Larimichthys crocea | reverse complement strand
AGTAATTATTAAAAAACACAAAGTTGCGTTAACTATGGTCATTTTATATACTGTATATATATTTTATAATATCCCCACACATTTCCTGCTGTGTGTTGTGTTAAGCAGCAGATAAAAGGCAGCTTGGAGAAAAAAATCTGAATTTGATTTAGTGTTGGCGAGAGACTTGAGACTTGACTTGGACTCTTGACCAGAGACTTGAGACTTGGCTTGGACTCTCGACCAGAGACTTGACTTGGACTTGTAAAAAATGACTTGTGAACACCTCTGTGGGTGAGTAAGGCTAAGAACAAGACTTTCAAATTATTTATAATTTAGTTTAGGTTTAGGATTTATTAATAGACTTGAGTCAAATATGGCTCCAACTCCACCACCTCGACCAGTACTTCGAGGAATATGAGTATTACAATGACTGGGAGGAGTGGATTCATTTAAGCTGACATATTCATCCTCCTGCAGCCAGGTTTCAGTGAGACAAAATAAATCAATATCATAATCAGATATTAATTCATTGAATAAAACAGATTCAGAGAAATTCAAGACCTGATATTCAGGAGTCCACATTTAATTCTCTTATTTTGGACTGTTGGAGATGTTGATTTAATTTTTATTAAGTTATTACAATGAACTCCTCTTCTGTTTGTTTAATCTTTAAATAATGTAGGTGGACGGGGGACAGACACAGTCTCTATACTAAAGGACTGGGTGGGCAACTGCTCTAATGGAGGCGCAGAGAAGCGTGTAAGACTGCAGCTCTGCTTCCTGGTCTCAACTCTGGGTTGTCATGGTTTTGGTCGACTTGGCCATATTTCTAGATATGAGAGCTGCTCCATCCAAAGTGGACAGTAAGGACTGTGATTGGTCAGTTGATTAATTGAGGGCAAAAATAGTGAAGACAACATTAAGGAAGTCTTATTCAGTAACTTCCACTTCCATCCAGGAAGAACATTTCCACTGTAGCTGCTATCATTTTATAAACCCAGTGGTGGCACAGCAATTTCATATTTAGTAGAGACAAGGCAAATTCAAATCAGATCAAATAAATGTTATTTGTATAGCCCAAAGTCACAAAATACATTTGCCTCAGAGGGCTTTACAATCGGTACAGGGAAGTGAACCCTCTGTCCTTAGATCCTCGGTTCTGATGAGGGAAAAAAAACACAA
The DNA here is from genome assembly GCF_000972845.2 of Larimichthys crocea. Taxonomy (NCBI): domain Eukaryota; kingdom Metazoa; phylum Chordata; class Actinopteri; family Sciaenidae; genus Larimichthys; species Larimichthys crocea. Next base: position 6,103 of record NW_020854444.1, on the reverse strand, counting down.
CAAACTTGCCCACAAACAAACCTTTAAAACCCCAGGGAAAAAATGCCCGGGGAAGACCCCACCCCCCCCCCCCCTCCCCCCTCCCCCCCCCCCCCCCCCACCCCCAAGACACCCCCTCAGGAAGAGGCACAGAGGAGGGATCCTCTTTCCAAGGACGGACCAGCGTGCAATGGATGCACCGTGGTACAGGACAAATCAACACAAACCTATTGAACTACAATGATTTGATAAAATGACAAGGCATTACCATTGAATGATAAAAATGACCCCACAGTCGCAGCTAGCCCCCCCGGTCCATTATAATGACAGTAATCATTGCGTACGTGGAAGTCGTGCAGGATCACCGCCACCACGATCCACGAGACACCTGCTGGACGAACCAGAGCACAAAACCTCCGGGGAAGTATCGTTTGGTTAGTTAAATGCATTAACTGGCATGGACATGTCCACAGACCTGTAGAGCGAGAGGAGACGCGAGAGAGGCGAGGGGAGAGAGAGGAGAGAGAGAGAGAGAGAGAGAGAGAGATGAGACTGAGCCGAGATCCCGAAGGGGACGATGACGACCAGAGAGAGGAGAAAGAAAGAAAGAACCATAAAGGAAAAAAGAACAGGGAAAAAGAAAGAAAGAACACGACCCAAGAAAGCAAGACAAGGAAGGAGAGAGTGAAAGTGAAAGTTTTTGGTAAGGGAGATGACTGCATCTTAAATCAATACCGTTGCCCCTGGATAGGCATAATTGGGTGGGCGGGGCGTGGAGTCACCCGGCAGTATAATCCCTATGCCAGCATCACCCTATAAGGGATGACCTGAAGCCAGCCTAACTACAGGCTTTATCAAAAAGGACGTCTTAAGTCTATTCTTAAAGGTGTTGGACGTGTCTGCCTCTTGAACCCAGAACTGGCTAGTAGTTGTTCCAAGAAGGGGCGCCTGATATGAAAGCTCAGGCTTCCCAATCTACTTTTGGGACTCTAGAACCAAAGGCAACCCAGCATCCTGAGAGCACAGTGTTCTAAGAGGGGTCCCTGTAGTAGGTTATGAGACTCTTTTAGATATGATGGTGCCATGACCCTGACTAGACTTTGTAGAGTAAGGAGACGAATTTTAATTCTATTCTATATTTTAACCAGTAGCAACTGAAGGAAGCCATAAATAGGAGAGATGTGCTCTCGATTCCTGGTTTCCATGTAGACACCCCCACCGCCGCCAGAGCATTCTGAATTAAACTGCAAAGTCTTTAAGAGACTTATCTAGACGCAGCCCTCGATAACACAGAGTTACATAGTCCAGCCTTGACCAGGACCCCCCCCAGTAACCAAAAGCGTGACTAGTTTTTCTGCACCTCCGCCTGAGAGACAATGCGTCCTGCTTTTCGTGATTTACGTTAAGTGGAAGAATGCGTCCTCGAAATCTCGTTTTATGTGCGCTATGTCTCTTAAAGGACAAATCCTGATCAAAGAAACTCCACGCATTCTTTACAGTGGAGCTGGAGCCCGGGTGCGCGGTTATCCCCACTAAAGAACTAAGTCTCTAGACAGAGAGTTTCTGAGGTGCCTCTGGGTCCCCAATACAACGAACTTCCGTTTGTTTCTTGTTCTGACTTTAACATAAAAAAACTTGTAGGTCATCCAACTTTTATACTCCTTAAGGCCATGCTTGGGATTTTAGTAACTGATTGGTTTGGCATCATGCTTGCTCGACAAATATAATTGGGTGTCCGTCAGCCTACCAATGCAACACCATGATTTCATAGAGTGATTCCTACTACTGTTCCATAAAGGACGCATATATAAAACCTTAAATAGAAGTGGGTCCTAGTACAATGAACCTGTGGGGGTCTGACCCAACCTTTCGGTATGATGGGCCGGATTCCTCATTGCACGTTGAACAAACTGAGATCGATCTAAGAAATACGATTTCACACCAGCCTTAGGGCGGTTCCTTTGATGCCAATTTGATGTTCTATCTTGTAAAAATGATTGGTCAATGGTTCCTGTCAAATGCAGCACTTCAACCGCTCTAACAGGGACTAAAGTACAGAGATTGAGTCCATTGTCTTGCCATGCCTTCGGATTCTTTGTAACTTTGATATGCTGTCTCTGTGCTATGATTGCACTCTAAATCCTGTACAAATCCTCAAATAGGACTTATTTTTATGGAGAAAGTCAAAGCTCATTAGCTACCCGGCTTTCCAGCTATCTTAGACAGAAAGGGAAGGTTTGATATCGGTCTGTAGTTGGTACGACCTCTGGGTTCTTAGCGTGGGCTTTTAGAGGGTTTAATTACAAGCTACCTTACGGCCTGTGGTAACCTATCTGTCATAAGACAGGATTAATCGTATCCAATAAAGACTGAATAACTAGAGGAGGTAACAACCTCCTTGAGCAGCCTGGTTGGTATGGGGTTTACGCGACAGTTGACTGGCTTAGCTGCCGAAATGATTAAAGTTATTTCTGAAGGTCGTGGGAGAAAAAACCGTCTAACAATCCGGTTTTACAGCGTTTCCAACCACATGCGTCTGCTCCGCATGCCGCTCCCTGCTGTTGGGGCACAAGCACCCGGTTGATTCATTTTAATTACTCTTTTTCATTCCCTTATTTTCTTGTTTTCCTGGCTCACGGTGCTGCCCCTTCTGCCCTTCAGCTCTCCCACTTCGCCTACGGCCCGGAGCTCGCCTCTAACCTGTAAAACTTAACCTGGCTCGATGTTTCCGTTGGGTGCGTGCGGTACGCCCCCGCCTTTCCCTCCCTTCTCCTTCGTTTCGTCGGTTTCGGCTTTCTTCCTGGCTTGCGTCAACCTCTGCTCCCCCTCCCCCCCCTCGACCGTCCTTCGCCGGCCCTTGTCTTCTCAGCCTTGCGGAAGTGGGCCGATTCATTTCGCTCCTTTCTTCCTCGCCGCCGGCTCGTTGGCGCCCGCTCCACCCTCACTCTTTCATCCTCCGCTCTTCATTTCCTTGCCCTCCGCCCCTTTCGATGCCCGCCCTGCTCGTTTTCTTGCTGCCTCTCTTTGTTTGTTTTCTCTTTCTTCCCTCTTGTCGGTGGCCGGGGGCCAGCCACCACGCCTCTCTCCTCCTCCCGGCTGGGTGGGCCCCTGTCTCCTGGCGCGCCGGCCGCGTGTCCGCCTCGGCGTTTCCCCGTTCTGTCCTCCGTTCTTCCGTCCTGCGTCCACCCCTTGCCCGTCCCCCTCCCTCGCGCCCTGCCCCCGACACTTCCTATCTTCCGCCGTCTCTTGCCCTCGCCTGTTCCCGCCCTTCTTGGCGTGGTTTCTTGGCCTGCCCCCTCCCTTCTCTTGCCCCTGCTCGCCCTTCCGTCTTCCTTCTCCCCCATCTGTGTCCTCATTGTTTTTCATGGGTTTCTTTTGCCGGGCTTTCTTTGCCCCTGTTTGTGTGTTTGCCTGTGTGCTTGTTTTGTTGTGTTTGTGGTGTGTGTGCGTCTGGCCTGTTGTGTGTGGTGGGTGTTTCTCTCTCTCTTGTTGTGTTTGTGTCTGCGCGCGCCGGCTCCCGTGGCCGCCTTCCCCCTGTCTGTGCTGTGCTCTCCTCCCCCGTTCCCCCGTTCGTCCCCCCGCCGGCTTTTGCGGTTGGCCCGCCCCCGGGTTGCGTCTGCGTTTCGCGTCCTTGTCCCGGTGCTGGCTGCTGTGTTGTTGCGGCCGTCTCTGTTGCCTGCTCTCTCGCCGTTGGCCCCCCCCCCTTCCGGTCTGCCTTCCCCCCCGCCTGCCCCGCCCTGTTGTGGTCTCTCTTGTCCCGCCCCCTTGTCTCTTTGTTGGGCGTCCGCGCCCGCCGTGCTCTTTTGGCCCCTTTTCTCCCCCTCCATGGGGGTGCTGCGGTGTGCCCGCGCGTTTGTCGTCCTTCTTGGCGGCGTGCCACCGCCCCCCCCGGCCGCCGGGCCGCCCCCGCTCGCCCGGCGGGTTCCCCGCTTGGGCTTTTTCGGGGCCCTCCCCTCCGCCCCGGGGTTTTCCGCCCCCCTCTCCCCCCTGCTTCTGGGCCCGTGCCCCGGTGTGGGTGCTCTGCGGGGGCCCGGGCCCTGTGTGGTGTTTGCTGTTTTCCTCTCTTTTTCTTTCCTTCTCTTCCCCCCCTTTTCTCTTCGCCCCTTTCCTCCTCTCCCGTTGCCTGCCGGCCCTCCCCGCTCTGTGGTGCCCTGGTTGTTCTGCCCCGCGTCGGCCTTCTGCCGTGCTTCTCTGTTGTGTCCTCTGTCGCCCCTTTCGCTGCCCCGGTCGCCTTCGCCTTGTCCATTCCTGTCTCCGGCCCGTGTCCCTTGGCCGGCCCCCGTTGCCTCGTTCTCCGCGTGTCCCCCTTTGCCGGCCCGCTTGCCCTCGTCTCCGCCCTTGTGTGGCCGGCCCTGCGCCCCGTCGCCTGCCTCGACCGTGTGCCCTGTGCCTCCGTGGTGTGTTGTTGTGCGTTTCCGTTTTCTTTTGCGGGCTTGTCCTTCCCTTCGTGTGCGGGGCCCCCTCTTCCCCCGCTTCCGGTTTCTCTCCCCGGTGCCTTTTCTCGTTTGCTGTCTCTCTGCTGCCTCCTTTGTGCCTCTTCCTCGTCGCTTTCGCCCGTCCCTTCCGGGCGTGGCTGCCTGCGTGCCTTCGTGCTCCTTTCTTTTTTGGGACCCCTTTGTCGGGCTGTTCGCTGCGCCCCGTCGGGCGCTTTGGGCCCCCTCCTCCGCTCGGCCTCCGCGGGGTTTCCCGGTGTGTTTTCGGCCTCCTCGGCCGCGTTTTTCCCGGGCGTGTGCTTTTTCCGGCCTCTCCGCGGCCGGCCGCCCGGTTTTTCCCGCGGGTGTTTTCGGCCCTCCTGCTCTTCCTGTCTGTGTGTGGTGGTTGGGCCCTCTGCTCTGGCTGCCCTGTTCCCTCGTTCCGCTGCCTTCCCTCTGGTCCGCTCCCTCCGTCGTTGTCTTCAGCCCCCTGCTTCTGTTTCCCCGTGGCTCTTCCCCCGTCTGCGGCCTGGCCTGTTTTCTGCTCCTGGTGGTTCCCTCCGCCCCTCTTTCGGGTTTCTGGGGGCTGGCGCTGCCCGCCCCCGGTTTGTTCTGCGCTCTTTTGCCTTCCCTTGGTCTCCCCCGCGTTGCTCCCCTCCTGCCCTCCTCTCCCCCCCGCTTCCCTCTGCCTGCCCCGTGGTTGTTTTCTTGCTCGCCCTTTTCGTGGGCCCATGCTGTTGCGCCGTTTTCCGTTTTCTTCGTCTTGCCCCGCCTCTCCTCCCTCCCTTTTCCTCTTCCCCGGGTCTCTTGTTTGTTGCTCCCGCCCCCTCCTCCTTTTCGCTTCGTTTTTCTGTGGGTTTGCTTTTTCTTTTTCTGTGTTCTCCCGTGCCCCCTGTTTGCCGGCTGTTTCGGTTTTCTCTTCCTTTCGCTGCCTTTGTGGCTCTTTGTCTTTTGCGGGCCTGGGCCCGACGGTTCGGCTGCGGGGCCGTGCGTGAGTGATGTGTCTCGGTCTTTGTGCGTCTCCCCTCTCCTGTGTCTGCCTGTCTGTTGTCCTTTTGTCTTGTTCTTTGCGTCCGTCGCACTTTCTTGTGTCTCCTCCCCGCTTGTCCGTTTGGGGGTCGTTCCTCGTTCCTTTGTGTTTGTCTTTTCCTTCTCTTTGTTGTTCCCGTGTTGGCTGGTGTTCTCTGGTTCGGTTTCCTGCTACCTATCGTACTGCGGCCTTTGGTGCGGTTTTTGCTTGTTTGGTTTTGCGGCCTTTTCACCTTTTTGGCTGCTGTTGCTCCTGTCCCTCTACCCTTTTTCCGCGTTCCCTTCGTTGTATGTCATTTTTCCCCCTACCCCCTCCTTCTCCTCGTTACTTCCCATCTCTCTTTCGGTTCTCCTCTTGGCTCTTGCGCTGGCTGTGTGGCTGTTTTCCGTCGCTAGGCCACGTTGGTTTCGCTCCATCTCTTTCTTGTACTTTTCTGTGGCCCTGTTGTGTCTTGTTTTACGCTCGACCTTTTGTCTGTGTGTTTTCCTTGGCGCCCGTGGCCCTGTCCCGCGCTCTCTGCGCCGGCTCCACTCGTTTTCCCTGCCTTTCGGTCTTCCACTCCTTCGTCTTGGACTGTCCGCTCTTTTGTTCGGCCCCCGTTGCTTGTTATGTTCCGCTCTCTTCTTACCTCTCTTGTTTCGCTTCCGGTTTACCGTCTTTGCCGACTTCATCGTGGGCTCTC
>NW_020854443.1:0-1602 GCF_000972845.2 Larimichthys crocea | reverse complement strand
TCACATTCTCGCTGCCCCTCTCTAAGTGCAGTGTCATCAGAAGTTAAGTGGGAAGACAGGCTAGATCAAAGCAGTAAAGCAGATCTTCACCGTCTGACTTCATCTCTGCTAAACCCAGAGAAACCCAGTCACAACCTCATATGCTCAAAAAAAGAAGAAGATTTTCCTTCTGGACTCATTATTCCCTCCAGCACTGGATGATGCTACAAAAAGCAGTCACGCTCGTGTAACCCTAATCAAAGCGCTCGGTTTGAAGACTTGTTTGGTTAATATGTCTATTAGAGAGCTATAAAAACTGCAATTAGATGGAAAATCTGGAGTCAGTGTCAAAATCCCAGCTGATTTTCAGCAGTGAGATTACGGAAAAGAAAGGGTTTGTCACCTGCACCGACTCATGCTGATGAACTGAATGAATTAACAGTCAGAACAAAGAAGACTATCAACATCATGAGCAAAGAGCTACAGGAACATATGAGCACACAGCATGTGGATTGTATAGATCAGGCTCTGGATGGTCAGATATTTCAGCTTATATAAAGCAAGTTTTAGTTCATATTTGGGTACAATATTTATAGTATATATTTTACACATTTGGGCCACAGGGAAATGAATGATGTCATATAAAAAAGTTAAATTTGAGATAAAAACAGACATGAGAGTAGTGCAGCTTTTAAATGAATAAAGAACGTTTTAAATAGCACTGTGAAGTTAAGGAAAGCCAAATGATTTTAAAGCCATAAATCATAAAATTAGCAGAAAATTGTAAGAGCATTTCTAAAATTGTGAATTAAAGTGGCGTCACAGAGTTTTCTTAGTGTGACAAATCGTTCAGTGTAGTTCAAGAAGCGAACCCAAATGCAGACGTGAAGGTAAGAGAACAAAACGTATCTTCAATAACTTACAGGACAGGACTGTAAAGCAAGGGGCAACCTCTGTGGCTGTGAAGTGAAGCTCGTTTTTTAGATTAGCCGGAAGGCGGCAAAGGCAGGACTGCCAAGGTGGTGACAGCCAGAGCCATCACACTCTGACCTTCACATATGGACCTTCAGAAACCTGTGTGTGACATCATACAACCTCGATATTTATATGATAAATTGACTGTACTTATATAGCGCCTTTCTAGTCTTCCGACCACTCAAAGTGCTTTTACACTATCTGGATGGCATTGGCTGCCATGCAAGGTGCCATGCAAGGTGCCAAGGTGTCATCGGTTTGAGGATCTAACCATTCACACACATTCACACACCGATGGCACAGCCTTCAGGAGCAATTTGGGGTTCAGTATCTTGCCCAAGGACACTTCGACATGCAGACTGGAGGAGCCGGGGATTGAACCGCCGATCATCTGACTAGTGGACGACCCGCTCTGCCTGTGAGCCACAGCCGCCCCAGGAGTAGTGTCTATGTAGTAAACACAAAAAGTGGCTGAGAAGTCCAAGCAAAAACAAATCCATCAATCAAAGAAAAGTCCAATAAACCGTCCAATGATGGAAAAGATACAAAACTTGGATACACTATACTGACAGGAACACAAGGAGAAGCGCAAATACTGAACAAAGCAGGACTGGGGAACAGATAACAGACAACCTGAAGTGATACCGA
>NW_020854442.1:0-712 GCF_000972845.2 Larimichthys crocea | reverse complement strand
GCAATTTACATAATATTCTCTGTTAGTGCAACCTTTGAATAGTGTACTGATAGTAATTGCTAAGTACTGCTACTAGGCTAATACAGTGATACTAATAATAGGCCTAGCTTTTACAAATACTTTAAAGTAAAATAAAATACAATTAAACAAATAAACTATGCTTTAGAATTGTTATTACATAATGCACCATGTTATTACATTTCCTAGAAAATAAAAAAGTTGAAAGTGCATTGTGTAATAATCTTGTCAAAATGTAATAACTTATTACATAATGCGGCAAAATTTATTACAAAATGCGTTGGGGCAGTTTATTACAAAATGCGGCAGTTTATTACAAAATGCGGCAGTTTATTACAAAATGCGGCTTTATTACAAAATGAAATGAAAAAGTTTTTACATTTTGGACGTTTATTACAAAATGCACCGTTATTACAAAATGCGGCTCAACAAGCCACGAGGAGCATCGACCAAAACCTCATTAAAGCCTCGACGTCACAGAACCGTGCCCGGTGGAATTTCAGGGTTAGTTTTAAATTGACTGTAAGAACTAGTGATGGGAAGTTTGGGTTCTTTTTAGTGAGCCTATGGAAAGCCGTTTGAGCATTTATTCAATATCCTTGATATCGGACTTAAGGTCCATGTACTAGTAAGCTTTTTGTCCTCACTAGTAAGACGATATTTCGCACAAGTAGAACTACTAGAGCACACTAGT
>NW_020854441.1:0-586 GCF_000972845.2 Larimichthys crocea | reverse complement strand
TCATCATCACTATCATCATCATCATCACTATCATCATCATCACTATCATCATCATCATCATCATCATCATCATCATCATCACTATCGTCACTACAGTATCATCATCATTACTATCATCACTATCATCATCATCATCATCATCATCACTATCATCATCATCACTATCATCACTACAGTATCATCATCATTACTATCATCACTATCATCATCATCATCATCATCACTATCACTATCACTATCATGTGTTTGTGCCAGCACTTCTTTTACTGTAGGCAACGTCACGGCCACACGTTTGAGATCCTCTTGCTGCTCTCACACCTGTGGCTTGAAAACAAACAGCATGCAGAGAAACACGGTGTACGGACAGCGCAATCTAGAGCATGAAACGGGATGATCACTATCATCATCATCATCATCACTATCATCATCATCATCATCATCATCACTATCATCATCATCATCACTATCATCACTATCATCATCATCATTATCATCATCACTATCATCATCATCATCATCACTATCATCATCATCATCATCACTGTCATCATCATCATCATTATCATCATCACTGTCATCATCATCA
>NW_020854440.1:0-607 GCF_000972845.2 Larimichthys crocea | reverse complement strand
GTGAATAATGATTTTGTATTTTCTCCTGTCGCTGTAAATACAAATAAAGAACTGTTTAGTTTCTTTCTGCTGTTATGTATTCAAAACTTGTCAATCAAGTTGTGTCATCAGTCAGTTTATGTAAGCTGCCATCTTGTTGACTTTTTAATTATGAACTGCACTTTAATTCTGCGATTAGAGATTTTCAGGCTAGATTTTGGAAACGTGTAGGATTTACATTTCAGTGACAATAATACTTATTCCACTTTAGCTGGCAGTTGCGATAGTCGGTTAAACTGATTGTACATTTTTCCTTATTAGAACAAATCATCTTTGACATCTTCAAATCCCAGTTTGATGTGATAATGAAACTACTTTTATTTGTATCTATCTGAAGCAGTGACACCTCAATTTATTGATTTGAGGTGTTCAGTTAAACACATAGATAGCAAAGGTTTTAGTGTTAGAAAGTATCTAAGTACAAACACAAAGTATACATGTTCTGATTAAAGTAAAAAAAAACAAAAAAACAACAAAAAAATACAGAACTACAATAATTAGAGAAATGAAAGAGCTGAGGAAGGAGATTATAATTAATTGACAAGAAGCACACAATGTATGTTTCTGT
>NW_020854439.1:0-1653 GCF_000972845.2 Larimichthys crocea | reverse complement strand
ACACAGGAACTCTGAGGAGAACCACACGGACAAAACAACTGAAGACACTCATGAGTAAGACACTTTCCTGCTGTTAAATACTTTGAACATATTTATTACTTACTGGAGGAGTGTCTGTCAGGTGTTATTCATACATGAAGACACCATCGTGCACTTGGCATGTTCACAAAAGTATAATGTAATAACATGAGTGGAACCGGACTTTATTTTTACTTCAAGGGTCCAAACAGCTTTATTAGACCAGGAGGAGATCAGACAACTGATACCTGAGGAGGACCAGGCGGACAAAACAACTGAAGACACTCATGAGTACGACACTTCCTATTGTTGTTATTATTAACAGTAGGAAAGCTTCACTGTCTTATATTACTTTTATTATATACATTTGTATTACTGACGCCCAACTTGTCTCACACAGGAACTCTGAGGAGAACCAGGCGGACAAAACAACTGAAGACACTCATGAGTAAGACACTTTCCTATTGTTGTTATTATTAACAGTAGGAAAGCTTCACTGTCTTATATTACTTTTATTATATACATTTGTATTACTGACGACCAACTTCTCTCACACAGGAACTCTGAGGAGAACCAGGCGGACAAAACAACTGAAGACACTCATGAGTAAGACACTTTCCTGCTGTTAATTACTTTGAACATATTTATCACTTACTGGAGGAGTGTCTGTCAGGTGTTATTCATACATGAAGCCACCATCGTGCACTCGGCATGTTCACAAACTGTTGTTCAGATTAATTTAATTATATAGTATGATGTAATAACATGAGTGGAACCTGACTTTATTTTTACTTCAAGGGTCCAAACACCTTTATTAGACCAGGAGGAGATCAGACAACTGACATCTGAGGAGGACCAGGCGGACAAAACAACTGAAGACACTCATGAGTAAGACACTTTTCTATTGTTGTTAATTACTTTGAACATATTTATTACTTACTAGAAGAGTGTTTCTAAACATCATGAACTCAGGTGTTATTTTTAAACATCATTGTGCACTTCACATACAGTTAATGATAAAATATATAGTATTATGTAATAACATGAGTGGACGCTGACTTTATTTTGTTTTTTTTTTACCTCAAGGGTGAAAACACCTTCAGTAGAACAGGAGAAGATCAGACATCTGACACCTGAGGAAACAAACCAACTAAATCCATCTATAACTGGAAGAAAACTTTGTTTTGATGACTCATTTAGTATGTAGTACGAAGACAGTCAGACCTGACAGTCAGACCCTGTTTTTGACAACTTCTCTGTGTCTGGCACACAAACTACTACTGAATCTATGTCATTGTCCTGTTTATGTATGTCATGCAAATATGTATGTGTATCTATGTATGTAAGTCGTGCAGTGTTGTGGGTAACGCGTTACAAAGCGATGTGATGATGCTGTGCCCTGGGAGTCCCATTCTTACTGCTAAGAGAAATCGACTGTCGGACAGACGTTTGGAAAATCTTCTGTTACGTTTTAATCACTACTTCGAAGAGTAAATGTAAGTGGACAATGGTAAAGTGCATTTAGACCTGTGACACTTGAATAGTTTTTTCATAGTTTGGCTGTTTGTCATCTGTCTGTGTGCCAGTGAGCGGTTTTATTGTTTGTGTTATTCGGCCTGTAATCATTTTTGTTTG
>NW_020854438.1:0-622 GCF_000972845.2 Larimichthys crocea | reverse complement strand
TACTGCAGACATAATGTCTGTGTGTGTGTGTGTGTGAATAATATTGTGTCCTTTACATGTAAAATGAGTGAAAAATTAATAAAAATATTGTTAAAAAAAAGTTTAAATATGTTAAATGATGTAAGTTAGAGAGATGATGGGTAAACTTAAGAAAAAGAAAGTTTCATGCTTTAGTCATGTACAGTACCTTTTATTTACATATAAATATAAAAGTTTATCTCCGCTGCTATGTGTGTGTCAACTCCCAATGAAGCTTACATTTACACACTCTGAGCTGTTGAACATGAGATGATGGCTTATTTAAAATTAATCAAAGTAACGTGTCCTTTGTTTCATCCACAGTTCCTGTGTAATGCTCTTTTAGGAAAATACCTTCTCGATGGAAAATTCATCATCCAGTTTATCTTACAGCCCCATCAACAGCAGCTATCTTAGTGCTAAGTACCCGTTACCCAATAACTATAAACTGGTGTCATATCTGGGTGGTGGAGGCTTTGGAGATGTGCTCAAATGTATCAAAAAGGACACCAATGAAACAGTTGCTGTAAAGTGCTCTAAAGCTCAATATAGCACCAGCTTCAACAATGAAGTAAGTCCTTTTAGTCATTATCGATTATATTGT
>NW_020854437.1:0-1065 GCF_000972845.2 Larimichthys crocea | reverse complement strand
AAGAAATAAATAATATATAAAAACAAGTAGGAAAAACACATTTAAGATTTAACTACAGACCAAATAAAAACTGTAAACAAGAGGTGGAGGCCACAGGAGGGTAGCTCCATGTTGCTGAAGTTGAGATAACTGGTGACCGGCCAAAACTGGCAGGGTGAGATACAGATGATACAATGATTAGAGCTGGTGTGGTTTGGAGAACTGAACAATATAATTTCAGATTGACATGGCTAAGACAGTCTAAAACAGTCTTGATGATCCATGTGCACATGAATGATTTGTGTTTCCTCTCCAGGTCAAAGGGTGCGTGAGCTGAGCAGCATGAATCAGGGTGAGGACGGCAAGGAGGGAGTCCCTGGACCTGGACCCAGCTGTCTGTCCGTCAAGAGTGACCGCTCAAAAGACCTTATTATTGAATTTAAATCTGAACAATCATCAGACAATGAGTAAGTTATTACCTTTAATTGTAAATCATTTATAATAAAAAGAAATACATTCTTGATAGTATTTTATGGAGGAAGACTTTTACTAAACAGGTGAACTTGAATTTTTTTTCTGTATTGATAGATATGTATGTACATTAAAAGAGTTCTTGGTGGCTGTATTTGTACCTTTACCTTGTGTTTTTTATATGTGGACAGACACATTACATTTAGTAACAGATCTTATCCAAAGCGACTCAGCAATTTGGGGTTCAGTGTTTTGCCCAAGGACACTTTGACATGCAGACTGGAGGAGCCGGGGATCGAGCCACCCTAATGGCATAATGACATAACATGAGCTCATTCCTCCACAGAGTCGATCGGGAGAGCTCTGAGGATCCCAGTGGCGAGCAGCTTCAAAGACACCTGGACTCCACATTTATGGTCTGTACATTGACAACAACTATTGAACTTTTTAGACCAGTGGATTGTCAATCAGTCCAACATGGAACTGATGTTTAGTTCCATGATTTGAACTTGCTTGTGGCATTTATATAATATTCTGTTGCAGCTGCTGGAGGAGAACATTGTCAGTTTTGTAAAGAACGAGCTGAAGAGGATCAAGAAAAGTCTGAGTCCAGAT
>NW_020854436.1:0-1347 GCF_000972845.2 Larimichthys crocea | reverse complement strand
GACATCTCCCACTGTTATTCTAGTGTGTACCATCCGGAGAGTCAGGGTGCGCTCGAACGGTTTCACCAAACCCTAAAATCTATGCTACGCTCTTACTGTCTGGAGTATGGTAAGGATTGGGACGAAGGTGTCCACTTACTTCTCTTTGCTGTGCGTGAGGTGGTGCAGGAATCACTGGGTTTTAGTCCTGCAGAGCTTGTGTTTGCCCATACGGTGCGTGGTCCGCTTAAACTGCTGCATGAGAAGTGGGTTGGTAGTGCTGAACCACAGAATTTGCTCGACTATGTGTGTGATTTTCGGTCTAAACTTCATCATGCTTGTGAGTTAGCTAAACAGAGCATGGCTATTGCCCAGGGCAAGATGAAGCATTGGTTCGATAAAGATGCGCAGAGCCGTAGTTTCAGCCCTGGTGACAAGGTGTTGGTGCTGTTGCCCGTCCCTGGCTCATCATTACAGGCACGTTACAGTGGGCCCTATGTTGTCCGGGAGAAGGTTGGTGCACGTGATTACGTGGTCGCAACCCCGGACCGCAGGAGGCGAAGTCGGCTTTGTCATATTAACATGTTGAAGCCCTACCTGCAGCGAGGGTCTGTTTTACCATCTCCTGCTGTGCTGACATCTGTGGCGCTGTCTGGTGCTGAAGTTATTGATCAGGCTGAGAGTGCTGTGGCGCTGTCCGGTGCTGATCTGCTTGATGCATCTGAGGATGTGGATTTTGATGGTGACATTGTTCTGTCCAGCGCTGTTGTTCACGGGCGTTTGAAGAATTCGGAACTGTTGGCTAATCTTGATGGTTGCTTTTCGCATCTGTCGCCATCTCAGAGTGAGGATGTGGTCCGTTTGATTTCTTCTCATCTGTCGTTGTCTTCTGATGTGCCTTCCCAGACCCATGTGCTACAACATGATGTTGATGTCGGAGATTCGATCCCGATTAAGCAACATGCGTACAGAGTAAACCCAGACAAACGTGTGCGCTTGCAGAAGCAGGTGGATTACATGTTGGGACATGGCATTGCTGAACCCAGCTGTAGTCCCTGGAGTTCCCCTTGCCTGCTGGCTGTTAAATCTGATAGTTCGGACCGGTTCTGTACAGACTTTAGGAAAGTGAATGGTGTCACTAAGCCAGATTGCTATCCTCTTCCCCGAGTTGAGGATTGTGTGGATCATGTTGGCGGTGCCAGATATGTGACAAAACTTGACCTGTTGAAAGGATACTGGCAGGTGCCGCTGACTCCTCGGGCGAAAGAAATTTCCGCTTTTGTGACTCCTGATGCTTTCCTTCAGTACACAGTAATGCCGTTCGGTATGCGCAATGCACCAGTGACCTTCCAACGTCTTGTGAATATT
>NW_020854435.1:0-602 GCF_000972845.2 Larimichthys crocea | reverse complement strand
TACCTTACCAACCTGTATTATGAAGAATTCTGTTGCTGTTCATGACCAAACTGATATGTTGAGCTGTTTTAATGTGCATTTTATATCTTCTGGCTTTGATCCATCCTATACTCTGCCTATGAAACCGATGTTTCTGTGAATGGTACACACTGATTTAGCTTTCAGCCTTTTACTGTGGAGGAAGTACATAATGCACTGAATGCTCTGGACACAAAAAGGCAGGCCAGATCTTATTGATCCTTATTATTTGAAACTAGCAGCTGATGTTATAGCAGGACCACTTACACGTCTTTTTAACCTGGCTGTAGCAAACAATGAAATCTCAAAGATATGGAAATCTGCTTTTGTTCTTCCTCTGTTAAAAGGAGGAGATCCAACCATTTTAAATAACCACAGGCCAATTTGTCTGTACTGTCAAAGATTCTTGAAAGTTTAATCAGTGAACAGCTCAAAGAGTTTTTATATTCAAATAATATCTTATCCCTGTTTCAGTCAGGGTTTAGGAAAAATCACAGTACCATTACGGCAGCTCTAAATGTGGTAAATGATATTTCCTTAGCACTTGATAAAAAAAACGGCACTATGCATTTCTTTTTATTGAT
>NW_020854434.1:0-570 GCF_000972845.2 Larimichthys crocea | reverse complement strand
TAACCCTAACCCTAACCCTAACCCTTTTTTTTCTCCTCCACTCTTTCCTTTCCCCTAGCCCCCTACCTAAACCTAACAATACTGATCCTTCAACACCCGCACCACACTAGCGAATCAGTAGGCCTGTGCACCATAATTTAACAACAAAAACCAATAACCCCAACCCTAACCCAACCCTAACCCTAACCCTAACTAGAACAATACTTACCTTTCCCAACCTTAACTATTGCCTTATACCTACCTGTCCTAACCTTAACCTTAACAATTTTAACCCTAACCCTAATCATCCTAACCCTAACCCAACCCTAACCCTAACCATCTTAACCCTAACTAGAACAATACTTACCTTCCCTAACCTTAACCATTACCTTAGACCTACCTTTCTTAAATCCTAGTTAGATACTTACCTTTTTTTAGCCTTTTCCGGAACTGTAAATTATATACTTACCTTAATTACATTCATACTTACCTTTTTCTAACCCTAATGGATCCGCAACTTCTATATTTTTTTATGCTTACTTTTAACTCTATTTTCAATTTCATACTTACCTTTTATACTTACCTTTTTGC
>NW_020854433.1:0-704 GCF_000972845.2 Larimichthys crocea | reverse complement strand
TTCACTGTTACTTGGTTTTTATTTTGCTGTTACTGGTTTTATTTAACTGTTATTTATACATGTGTATATAGTGTTAAAATAGGATATCATACAGGTGTATAATGTTAAAGTTTTGTTTTCTTGCTGTCACTTACTATCTCACTTACCGCTTGGGAGCTGCTGTAACAAAAACTATTTCCCTGCAGGGATTAATAAAGTATTTCTGATTCTGATTCTAATAAAAGTGATAAAAACAACGAGTCTTTCGGGAGACGAAAGAGCCGATTCTTCTATGGTGAGCTGAGTCAAATGACTCGGCTCACTGAAAAGAGCCGAACTTCCCATCAGTAGTAAGCACGGGGGCAGAGTCTCCGGTGCCGGTTGAGTTTGACAGCGAACCGGCTCGTTGTTGGAGCGCACGCCGTGTTTGTATCCGTTCAAACGGTGTTTTCATGAACCATGAGGAGGAGAAGCAGCAGCAACGCCAGCAGGAGAAGCTCCACCGTCAGGAGACGGAGTGAGAACCTGAGGTTCGACGAGTTCGGCTTCGCTGTGACCAAAAGAAAGGACCGAAAACTGCATCACCGATGTCACGAGTACAGGTGCGTGGACCCGGTGAGCGGGCTACCTGTTCGTTAGAGTCACCTGGACGACGGGTGACAGGAGCCAGGACATTTAAAAGTGTCCGAACTCTAACAGTCACTGTTTATGTCGTGTATTCTTAA
>NW_020854432.1:0-1048 GCF_000972845.2 Larimichthys crocea | reverse complement strand
GGAACTTCCTGTGGAGCAGCCCTGACGTCGTCGAGGATATAAGATTCTGCCCACTGTGACAAAGGAGGTGACCTGCAAACGTTTGTGCTCACTAACTTAAGGAAATCAACTCGTGGACGAGCAGCTGACTGCTTTCAGGGTGAGACTGCGGCACAGCCGCCAATCATCCAGAAGATACGGACCACCCGGTTTCTTCAAGAAGAGCAAGGTCGCTCCCACATCCCTCTTTCTATTACTGCTGTTCTCCATGATCCCACATAAGAGACTTGTGTCTGTCTTGTAGCTGGACGTGTAAAACACGTCTTCAATGGTCACGCCAGCATCTTGCGCCCATTAATAATCGTATTGAGATCAATAAATATAACAAAACTGACGATGCTGAACGATTGTGTTTTCCTGATTCATAGAACCAATAAAGTCACTTAATAACAAAGTACAGTTTTGATTTTTAAGTTTAATTATTAGAGAGGACAAAGGACAAAATGACCTTGACTGACTGACTCATCATTGTTAAGAGTCCTGAGATAAACACATTGTTCCTGATCTGTTTTTCTGCGGTTCTCCATCTGGAAATAAGCAATGCAACGTTTCTGTGTGTGGATTATATCAGCTCCTGAAAGACTTCCTGTGTGGGGAGTGTTTTCTCACATATCAACTGTGAATGGTGATGATTAGGATCCTTTTTACTTTTCTCAGAAGAGAAAGGAAACTGGCTCGCCAAACAGATCATAATAATTAACAGTCTCTACTGTAAAATTCTACTTTATTCTGTATAATTTCCCCTGAAACGCCGTATAAATAAAGGGTCTGAAGTATGACTGTGTTTTTCTGCATACAGGAAAACAGTCATACTTCATGGCATATTTCTACGGTCCTTTACTGTCATAGTCCGAACTAACAATACGTGTATATTAATACACTGTGCATTGTTTAGCTGCTTGGATTGAGATAGATTTGCTTGAATGAGCAGCCCAAAAAAAGGTAATCTATCGAGTAGCTGGTAAACATTTGCACATTCACTAGCTGACCAGTGGACATAAAAGTTAAT
>NW_020854431.1:0-565 GCF_000972845.2 Larimichthys crocea | reverse complement strand
GATCATAAATGGATTTTTATTTATTCTTTATTCAGATTGAGGCGCTGCAGGTTGTCAGAGATCAGCTGTGCTTCTCTGGCCTCAGCTCTGAAGTCCAACCCCTCCCATCTGACAGAACTGCGCCTGGGTGGAAACAACCTGAAGGATTCAGGAGTGAAGCTGCTATGTGATTTTCTCCAGAGTCCACACTGCAGACTGAAGACTCTGGGGTCAGACACCATTCTTTACCTCTGTGCTGAGATTAATATGATGTGAAAGTTGTGTTGACACTAAACTGCAGACATCAGGCTGATATTATACTGATCCACACTGAGTATCTGAATGCTAAAGTCTATTTTCTTCTTCTGTGGTTTTAGTCTAGTCTGGATAATTCACTCTGAACCTCTTCAACTTTTTATCTTATATTTCACATCATGTTTTTGTTTAAATAAATGAGAATACAAATACATCAATACTAGGGGTCCAACAATACATGTATCTGTATTGAACCGTTCGATACAGTGGTCTCGGTTCAGTACGCACCATGAATCAAACAATACACTTTTTTATATTTATTTTATCAACT
>NW_020854430.1:0-562 GCF_000972845.2 Larimichthys crocea | reverse complement strand
TTAAGAAAAGACATCCACAGTACTCTGGAAATCCAACTGCACTTACACAAGGCTGCGTAATTATGTAATATAATATGTGTAATATCACAATATATAATGTAACGGTGGAGGTTAGTAATGTGGTCTGTAGTAAAACTTCAAAGTTTTGAAGATGGACTACAAAACACGCATCTTATATTTCTCCCTGTGCATTCTTGTTGTGTTGTTCCATGTAGAATAAACGTAGACAACCTAGTGAAATGAAGTGTTTGTTACATTGAGAATGGTTGCTTACACTAACCCTACTGTCCACTCATATATAAGCATATTACCAATTTATAGCAAAATATGTGGAACGCTTAATAAGCAACTGTAACTTACATGGTGATCTGCAGGGATGCTGGACATCTGTCACAGTTTAAGGAGAAGGTCAAGTCTAATGGCAAACATAGTAGGTGGTGTGTGATATTCAGCTTTTTATATATTCATTTAAAATGCCTAAGATAACTTAAAGCCTATGTAGTTATTCACATTATTTATGTCAGGCCGGACTCAAAGCAGGACTCAGGCGCAGAGGTGTCAA
>NW_020854429.1:0-1070 GCF_000972845.2 Larimichthys crocea | reverse complement strand
GTACTTTGTGACTTTGGGCTATATATAAATAAAATCTGATTTGATTTATTTATCCCACAGCGGGGGAAGTTCGCTCGTAACAGCAGCAGAAAATGTGTAATATACACGACAGAAGTAATAACAGACAGTTTGTGTGCAGACGTGCAAAAAACGAGTACTAGAAGTAAAGTGGGCATGTAAATATTATAAATACAGATCAAATAATACATAATAAAATAAGTATAAAAGCTAGTGAGTGAGTAGTAGGAACAGAAACTACAACATGATCAGGTTTACATGCAAAATATGATCAAAGTAAATCAGCAAACTGCAGCCAAAATGATCATTAATGCAGCCAGAGAAACACCAGAAATACGAGTGATTGTAAACTGTTTTTGCTCTTCCTGCCAGATTGTGTTTTTTGTCTTTTTTATCTTTTTGTTTTGTTTCGAGAAAATGGTTAAAGACAGATCTTCAGCAGGAAAACGTATAAAAACCACTGGCTTTCATGCACAATATATACAGGGTTCCCACACCTTTTTCATGAACAAATTCAAGCACTTTTCAAGCACCTTCAAGCACCAGTTTTTCCATTTTTCCAGCACCTTTAAATAGGTAGCCTACTAGTTGTGTTTGCCATGATGGTCATGGGAAGCGCAGCGGTGCCACTGTATGGCATAATAATATGGGTCTAATTAGCATTATTTCATATGGTGGTGATTGACTGTTTTGATTTTTAACTAATTGTGAATTGGCTTGTATTCTCAGCTTGTGAGCGGTGTATTGTGTAACTACCATAGTGACAAATAGACATCACACAAATTTCAAGCATTTTCAAGCACTTCACAAAAAATTCAAGCATTTTCACAACCTTGAAAACACTGAATTGAAATTCAAGCATTTTCAAGAGATACATTTTCACGGCACAGGTCAAATCCTCAAAGATGACAAAATCCAGCACACCTGGGACCCTTCAATAAAATACAGGTCAGACTTTACAACACCTGATCATGTCGTAGTCTCATTTTATTTCATTCATACCTTTGCAGTTATTATTTATATCATTGTCACTTTACATTACAATACTCTTT
>NW_020854428.1:0-774 GCF_000972845.2 Larimichthys crocea | reverse complement strand
TGTGTGTGTGTGTGTGTGTTTAATACTGCAGCTGCATGCACCAACCTACAATCAATTTCTATTTGCCGAACATTTGCCACTGGGAACGACTTTTTCCATTCTGCTACGAAATTCTATTAGGAAGGCATGTTTCTATGCACCGACAAATGCACTGTGTCTGTTTGCATTGCATGCATGTGGGTATGGAATATGTGCATAAACGTGTTGACAGACGTCAGGAGTGTCAGTGCAGACTGGAGGGCCCGCTCGCAGAATCAGCTGTAACAGACTACAACTCTAAATATTCTCTTTCATCATCACAAATGACAGATTTCTCTCTTCAAGGGACTGACTTTATTCTAAGGCAGTTTCAATGTTTTTTGATCTCTTTCTCCAGAGGGATGATGAGTCGAGGCTTGAAAAGAACTTAAAATCCACTTTTCACTTTTTCTTTCTCATACTTTCAGTTAACAGCGTGTTACCGGTGGAATAATGTCGGCCCGGCTGTCTGTTCTCCTGTTTTTTCATAGGCGATATCTCCTCGTATGAACATTTTGGACGATGCTAACATTCAGCCTCTACAGAAGCGGCCAAATTGAATTAATCAGAATGAAAGACAGTTAATAGAAAGCATGCATAATGGCGAAAACTGCCCATCTGTGCAAATAATGTAAAAAAAAAATTAGACCTGCATTATGTAACTGTATCCGGAATCTGAATCTAAATTTAAGCTGGAAATTTCGGAGAATTTTGTCAAAATATTTCCGATGCATGTGTATATGTGTGTGTGTGTGT
>NW_020854427.1:2430-3115 GCF_000972845.2 Larimichthys crocea | reverse complement strand
AGTGGACGTTAGAGGAACTGCAGCGGCTACTAGCTTCGTGTTTAGCGTTGTTGTTATTGTGGCAGGTGGAAGTGACGTAAAAACAGAATTTGTTAGTTTAGGTGCTGTTACCTTTGGCAAGAGCTAGGCTAGCTGTTTCCCTTTGTTTCCAGTCTTTGTGCTAAGCTAACCAGCAGCGAGCTTGGTGTCGACTCAGCAGGAGTAAGAGAAAATGAAAAAGTCGATCTACAGAAGAATAAAGAGTCTGTGTGAAACTTTTGCACCACACATTGATACAGAAGTCAATAATTTATCGTGAAATGTTGATTCTCTAACAAACGCCGTGGAGCCTCCGTCAGGACATCACACGTGATGATCGCAGGTACACTGAGTTCCTCAGACTCTCGTCGTGATGTCAGGGTGGTTTCTGTCGTTCTTGGACCTTCCTGGAGGTCACAGCGATGAGGTCCAGGTTTTTAACCATTATTGCACGAGTAGAACATTCCAGTAGTGGCTAAAAGGAACAGCTGACAAAAGAATGCAAACAAAGCAGAGCTGCATTTGTAGAATTAACTGTCAACCTGAGCAACAAACAGACCTGGAATGAAAGAGACGTGAAAGTGTCTGCGACCTTCAGCTTACGTGTGTGTGTGTGTGTGTGTGTGTGTGTGTGTGTGTGTGTGTGTGTGTGTGTGTGTGTGTGTGT
>NW_020854427.1:2038-2420 GCF_000972845.2 Larimichthys crocea | reverse complement strand
GTGTGTGTGTGTGTGTGTGTGTGTGTGTGTGTGTGTGTGTGTGTGTGTGTGTGTGTGTGTTACAGTGCAGAGAAAAGGACGAACACTGCAGCCGAGGACAATACAGCTGATTAGTTTGTGGGACAGCAGAGCCGCCCGCCCCAAATCTAAGATGGTTTCCATGACAACTACCATCTTCGGCATGACAACGGAGACTTGGAAAGGTGTGGCACAACGTACACTGTAAAAACTTTTACCGTAATAAATACAGTAACATTTTCTAATATTATTAAAAGGATGATGACAGTAAAAGACCGTAAAATATATTTAAACATTAGTGTTTTACTGTAAATTAACAGTCTCTAATATAAAATACCACTTTATTCTGTATAAATTCCCTTAT
>NW_020854427.1:0-1298 GCF_000972845.2 Larimichthys crocea | reverse complement strand
TCATCATCTTCATCATCATCTTCATCATCATCATCATCTTCATCTTCATCTTCATCATCTTCATCATCATCTTCATCATCTTCATCATCATCATCATCATCATCATCATCATCTTCATCATCATCATCATCATCATCTTCATCATCATCATCTTCATCATCATCATCTTCATCATCATCACAGAGAGAAACAGACACAAAATGATTCTGAAGTGTAACAAGACCAAGTTCTCCTTCTTGGTTGTCTTCTTTCTCCTCCTTCCTCGTCTTCTACTTCCTCGTCTCCTCCTTCCTCGTCTCCTCCTTCCTCGTCTCCTCCTTCGTCTTCTCCTTTCTTGTCTCCTTCCTCGTCTCCTTCTTCATCTTCTTTCTCCTCCTTCCTCGTCTCCTCCTTCCTCTTCTCCTTCCTTCCCCATCTCCTTCCTTGTCTTCTCCTTCGTCTTCTCCTTCGTCTTCTCCTTCCTCTTCTCCTTCCTCGTCTCCTCCTTCCTCGTCTCCTTCTTCTCCTCCTCCTTCCTCGTCTCCTCCTTCGTCTCCTCCTCCTTCCTCGTCTCCTCCTTCGTCTCCTCCTTCTTCGTCTTCTCCTTCTTCGTCTCCTCCTTCCTCGTCTCCTCCTTCTTCTCCTCCTCCTTCCTCGTCTCCTTCTTCGTCTTCTCCTTCTTCGTCTCCTTCTTCTCCTCCTCCTTCCTCGTCTCCTTCTTCGTCTTCTCCTTCTTCGTCTCCTTCTTCGTCTTCTCCTTCTTCGTCTCCTTCGTCTCCTCCTTCCTCGTCTCCTTCCTCTACTTATTTTTCTCTTTCTTCTTATTTTAATTATTTTCTTCGTTGCCAATAATTAGACGAGAACATTTGCCCCGCCCTCATGTCTGTATGGTCAATATGAACTGTAGCTTAGCACAGAGGGCTAACCTGTATCCATGTTGGTTACTAACTTTCTCCTCGCTAATTAAAAACTTAAAGGTCCAGTGTGTACGAAACGATTCTTACTGCAGGTGATTAAACGCTCCTGAAATTAGAGTTTTGAACGTTGTATCCTGAAGATAAATCCCCGTAAATCAGACGCACGGACCTTTAAACTTGTAGGGAGGCTCGTCACTTCCTCGCCCCCTCTCGTGCTCCACACTGGGGGAAGGAAGCTGGGAACTTTCTCCCCGACAGCTGCAGATCGTGGAGCTCTGACAGCAGCAGATCGTGAAGCTCTGACAGCAGCAGATCGTGAAGCTCTGACAGCAGCAGATCGTGGAGCTCTGACAGCAGCAGATCGTGGAGCTCTGATTGTGGAGCTCTGACAGCAGCAGATCG
>NW_020854426.1:0-4069 GCF_000972845.2 Larimichthys crocea | reverse complement strand
TTATGCCTCCTTACTATTCTTCAGTGGGACAGCCCTGATCTTGTTGATGTTTTTCTCTGAAGCTGGGAGCCCAAAGACACTTTACATGTGTAAACCTTATCCATGTTCCAGTCTGACGTCTGATGTCCAGATAGCTGCCTGTTTGGAAAGTCTGGTCTGGTTGACCTGAACATGCCGGCGCTGCGTAGAGCATCCCACTGCTCACTGCGACTCCCACCAGTCAACTAGCCACATCTGCAAAAGGCCACAGACTGAATCTGAGACAGACAGACCACGTGGCTTTGTGGGTTACTGCCCGAGCTCCGCCACTGGACGGAGGGACGACTTGTCAGCACAGGAGGCTGGAGGGTGGAGCCTAAAGCCGACATGATAGGACTCATTACAATAACTTTAGTATCAAATGAAAATAAAATAATAAAAAGAAAGAGCATGAACAGATTTATTTTATTAGTAATGTTGAAAAAATATGATCAAATGATATCTGCCACTAAATCATTTTAAATGTGCCATGTAGGATTCATCACTGAAAGGTGAGAGAGTAAATCAACAAACTGAGTATTATGATGATTCAAAAATTCATACAGTCACCTCTGTTTCTAACAAAGTGGTTTTGACAACTATTTTCATGTTACTTTGAGAATTCACATTTCAGTTTGCTCAGTTTCATGTTTATCTCAGCCAGAAACGCAAAAACATTTTTAGCCAACTTGCCGAAGATTAGAGAATAGCAAAACTACAGAATAACCTACAGAAATGTAGTCTTAATATCATAAGCTAACCATTCTCCTGTCAGATTAATCTTACAGCCTACAATCCAGATTCCCTCTTGCGGGATGAGATGAATCATCAGCTTTATCTCATCCTTGTCTATCTGACATGACTAGAACGCGATTTTGCACTGTTAAAATTGTGACAAACAATAGCCACTAATCTTTGCTAAATCTCATCAAAATGCTTTTTTTTTTTTTTTTTTTTTTTTTTTTTTCTTTTTTTTTTTTTTTTTTTCTTTTCTTTTTCTTTTTTTTTTTTTTTTTTTTTTTTTTTTTTTTTTTTTTTTTTTTTTTTCTTCTTTTTTTTTTCTCTTCCTTTTTTTTTTTCTTTTTTTTTTTTTTTTTTTTTTTTTTTTTTTTTTTTCTTTTTTTTTTTTTTTTTTTTTTTTTTTTTCTTTTTTTTTTTTTTTTTTTTTTTTTTTTTTTTTTTCTTTTTTTTTTTATTTTTTTTTTCTTTTTTTTTTTTTTGAAAAGTTTTTTTTTTTTTTTTTTTTCCTTTTTTTTCTACTGACAAACATAAGAAAAGTTGAAAATATGTAGAAATCATTTACTATATGTGTGACATTTCAGATCCCAGCTCAAAGACAGAGCCTTGGTATCAAAAGCTTATGCTACAAAAACGTATATTCAACAATAATATATGAGGCCTAACATAGAAAATTTTTCTGTCCATTTCTGTCTCAACAACAATCAAATCTACTGGTTTTAGATCATTTAAAAAGATACTTACTGGTCACAGTCAGACTTGGCTGCCTTGTCCGAAGTATCCAACAGTGATTCATTTGTAACATGGCACTGTACAAAACCTACCTGCTGTCACTAATGAGGGGAGTGGAACTGAACATCTGTGTGAGACCAACTTTCACTGTCAACAGTTCATTTGACCTTCATCAGTTGCTTTATATTCACAAACACGGGACTTGAGCGACTGAGTTCTGAATTGTCCTTCTTGTGGCATGCTTTTTGTTTCATGGTGGAGATTGTTCAAAAAGTCCAGATATCATCAGTGAATTCAGTCCTATGTTAATGACGCAAAATGTTTCTCCTTCAAAAGAGCACATTTCAGACAAGCAGATAAACTTGCCAGGTCACTGTTATTGACTGCAGGGATGCGCATGAGAGTCATTTACTAGCCTTTAACTTGCCTGCAGCCACCTGAAAGCTTCCCTTCAAATAATCCAAATGGTAATCAAAACCAGTAGAAAAAATGTCTCATGCTATAGTGGAACCTCCTCAGGCTGTATATTTAGTCCTGAAACAGTGTTAACTCGTGGTTTTGTTTACCCATTGGTTTCGAGTCCCACACGACTCACTGCCATGTGTAATATATTTTTTCTTCTTCCAACTTGCCATAACTGGTACTTACCATTAATGTCAAAAAAAATAACACAGCTGACTTAAAGCCTTTGTTATCACGTCCATGAAGAGCATAATTTACATGTTTTTTATGTTGTATGTCCAGATGATGTTGTCTTATGGTTGAGGGCAGACTAAACTGCCAGAAGGTCAACTCTCTGTGGAGACCGAACGATCAACAAAACGGGAATAAAACGTACAATAACGAATAGCTTATGAGCGATAGTAGACGGCGTGAGTTGGGAGGGTGCTGCGCCAGCTAAAACAGACAGAGCGTTTGAAACATCTATTGTGTTTGTTCCATCATTGTGTGAGTGCCAGCCCAAACGAAATGGACCATTCCTAATGTCCGTTACTGATCTGATACTAGCGAATATTTACACATATGTGTTGTCCCCACAGGTCAAGACCATGATAGCTGCTTCGTGGTATCTGTGTCTGTTTTCACTTGCATTGGTGTTTTTTCACTGCTGCTGTGTCAAAGAAAAGCAGAAAATAACCAAACATTTAATTTCTTAGTTTCATGTTCCGTGTTGCAGAGAGATCATGGATGTAAACTTTTATATGAATATTGGCACTTTTACATGAGACCAGCAGTGAGGAAACTGCGGGTTGTAGTCATTTTAAAGTCTATGTAGTGTAGTTATAGAGAGCAATTAATGTTGATGTTCAGGTAGCTCAACAAAGGCAAAGTATGTTAGTGAGGAGGTTTTTGGACAAGTGTAACCCCCGTGTGATACGTCCTCCTTAGCAGAGTCGTCCCATGTGTGACAGTAATACACAGCAGAGTCTCCTGCCTCTGCTCTCTTAATGATGAACTGGTAATCTATGTTTGATGAAGCTTTAGAGTTGAATCGGTCTGAGGAGAATCCTGTTCCAAAGTCAGGTGAACTGTCACTATGGTAAAATCTCAGAACATACTGAGGCGCTTCACCAGGAACCTGTTTATACCAGCTGACATCTGCATCATCATCTCTCTGAATGTTACATTTGAGAACAACCTCTTGTCCTGTAGAAACTGTGTGGACAGCAGGCGTCTGGGTCAGCACTTTGACTGCATCAACATCTGTCAACATACAGAGAAAAATACATGAGTGAAATGTTTCTGTGTGAAAATATGGTCTATAAAAGGAATGAGAAGAATATCTTACATGTTAGAGCAGTGATGAGAGTGCAGAGGGTCCCCAGCATGTTGTCAGTGTGTGGTGTAAACGTGTCTTACTGTCCAGCTGAGAGGTGAGCAGGGTTGGAGTGTGAGGAGAAGAGAGACTGAAGCTTATAAAGACACTGAGGAGACGAGAAGAGGAGGAGGAGCGTCAACACTCAACATTGATTTCATGCATTGGTCAACAACAACATT
The DNA here is from genome assembly GCF_000972845.2 of Larimichthys crocea. Lineage (NCBI taxonomy): Eukaryota > Metazoa > Chordata > Actinopteri > Sciaenidae > Larimichthys > Larimichthys crocea. The sequence goes on along the minus strand of NW_020854426.1, from coordinate 583 downwards.
TAATTTCACCTGATTTAGTTGAAGAAAAAAAAGTGTATTTTTTGTGAAATTTGAGAAAAGTTCAACAAGTAAAATCTTTTTCCTCTCACTTTTCTTTCTGGTGGGTATTCCTGCTCTTTCCTCTCTACAGTCTACTCCTTTAATTGTATTTTCCCACACTTTCAAATCCTGTTCATTCATAATTCTGACATCAACATATCTGACCAATGATCTCTCAGCTTAAGTTCCTCGAGTCAGTCAGTTCTTGGATGTTGTTCTTTCAGCATTAGTGTTTCTGTCTTTCAGACCTACAATTACAGAACCCAGCACCTCCCCATCACCACCTTGTCCCTGAGGATGATCCGAGTGATTCAAATGAGACGTTTCATCTGTTTTCCGATTATTCCAAATGGTTCAGACTGAATAATTAAATAGTATTCAGGACTCTTTGGATCTACATGAACTGTTGTCAGGTTTATTTGTTGAATGTTTGTTTCTGTAACAGTGTGTAGCAGTTGGCTTGGGGGCCTTTCTCATGATGCAGTATTCATGGAGTTATCATATTTTCACATGGAACACTGAAAAATGTGAGACTCCATTAAGA
>NW_020854425.1:0-518 GCF_000972845.2 Larimichthys crocea | reverse complement strand
ATATTAAATTAATACTACAATATACAATGAAAGTATTCAGGTAAATTATGCATGATGTCATACTTGTCTACGTACCATGTCTATCTGGCAAATTATTATGTAACAATTGGGATGATACTAGAATTGCCACGATATTATTGATCATTTTCAGGATGATTTTGGTGGCCCCTTACCCATCATATTCTTTTTTGTGTTCTTCTCTGGTTTCAATAAGATAATGTAACATTTTGGAATAAAAATGCAAATGAGCAGTCCAAAACTTGAAGCCAGAATAGCAAATATCTCCACAGCAACACTGAACTTCCCAGGAGAGCTGACATACGCTGGGATAAAAGTGATCCATACTGCACAGAATATCAGCATGCTGAAGGAGATAAATTTGGCTTCATTAAAATTATCAGGCAGTTTCCGAGCCAGAAAAGCAAGAAAAAAACACAACATGGCCAAAAGTCCTATGTATCCAAGTACAGCCCAAAAGCCGACAGCTGAACCGAGAGCACACTCTAAGATTATTTTGT